>NW_025214514.1:26417-27460 GCF_004010195.1 Chiloscyllium plagiosum | reverse complement strand
GAGAGTGTCACTGGTGATCTTGTGGGTGTGTGGGGAGGTGTGAGTGTCATTGGTGATCTAGTGTCTGTGGGGAGGTGTGGGTGTCACTGGTGATCTAGTGTGTGTGTGGGGAGGTGAGAGTGTCACTGCTAATCTAGTGTGTGTATGGTGAGGTGTGTTAGTGTCGCTGTTGATCTAGTGGGTGTGTGGGGAGGTGTGAGGGTCACTGGTGATCTAGTGGGTGTGTGGTGAGGTGTGAGTGTAACTGATGATGTAGTCTGTGGGGAGGTGTGAGTGTCACTGGCGATCTAGTGTGTGTGGGGAGGTGAGAGTGTCATTGGTGATCATGTGTGTATGGGGATGTGTGAGTATCCCTGGTGATCTAGTGGGTGTGGTGAGGTCTGAGTGTCATTGGGGATCTAGTGTGTGTGTGGTGTGGTGTGAGTGGCACTGGTGATTTCATGGGTGTGTGGGGAGGTGTGAGTGTCGCTGGTGATCTAGTGGGTGTGTGGGGAGGTGTGTGTGTCACTGGTGCTCTAGTGGGTGTGTGGGGAGGTGAGAGTGTCACTGGTGATCTAGTGGGTGTGTGGTGAGGTGTGAGTGTCACTGGTGAACTCGTGGGTGTGTGGGGAGGTGTGAGTGTCGCTGGTGATCTAGTGGGTGTGTGGGGAGGTGTGAGTGTCACTGGTCATCTAGTGGGTGTCAGGGGAGGTGTGAGTGTCACTGATGATCTAGTGTGTGTGGTGAGGTGTGAGTGTCACTGGTGATCTAGTGGGTCTGTGGGAGGTGTGAGTGTCACTGGTGATCTAGTGTGTGTGTGGTGAGGTGTGAGTGTCACTGGTGAACTCGTGGGTGTGTGGGGAGGTGTGAGTGTCACTGATAATCTAGTGGGTTTGGGGAGGTGAGAGTGTCACTAGTGATCTCGTGGGTGTATGGGGAGGTGTGTTAGTGTCACTGGTGATCTTGTGGGTGTGTG
The DNA here is from genome assembly GCF_004010195.1 of Chiloscyllium plagiosum. Classification (NCBI taxonomy): domain Eukaryota; kingdom Metazoa; phylum Chordata; class Chondrichthyes; order Orectolobiformes; family Hemiscylliidae; genus Chiloscyllium; species Chiloscyllium plagiosum. The sequence goes on along the minus strand of NW_025214514.1, from coordinate 26,505 downwards.
GGGAGGTGAGAGTGTCACTGGTGATCTAGTGGGTGTGTGGTGAGGTGTGAGTGTCGCTGGTGATCTAGTGGGTGTGTGGGGAGGTGTG
>NW_025214514.1:17924-23996 GCF_004010195.1 Chiloscyllium plagiosum | reverse complement strand
TCACTGGTGATCTAGTGGGTGTGTGGCAAGGTGTGTGTGTCACTGGTGATCTAGTGGGTGTGTGAGGAGGTGTGTGTGTCACTGGTGATCTAATGTTTTGGGGGGTGAAAGTGTCACTGGTGATCTAGTGGGTGTATGGGGAGGGTGTGAGTGTCACTGGTGATCTAGTGGGTGTGGGGAGGTGAGAGTATCATTGGTGATCAGGTGTGTATGGGGAGGTGTGAGTGTCATTGGTGATCTAGTGGGTGTGTGGGCATGTGTGAGTATCACTGGTGATCTAGGGGGTGTGTGGTGAGGTGTGAGTGTCACTGGTGATCTAGTGTGTGTGTGGTGAGGTGTGAGTGTCACTGGTGATCTAGTGTGTGTGGGGTGGTGAGAGTGTCATTGGTGATCTAGTGGGTGTGGGGAAGTGTGAGTGTCACTGGTGATCTAGTGTGTGTGGGGTGGTGAGAGTGTCATTGGTGATCTCGTGGGTGTGGGGAGGTGTGAGTGTCAGTGGTGATCTAGTGGGTATTAAATGCATGAAGCATCAACAGCTGCAGAAACTTCAGGTCTGGTGTCAGAACTCAAGCTTTGGCTCTTGGGATAGCTTCAGTGGATTAGTGAGTGAGGGAGGGTCCTCCGATCAGAAGAACAACGTGTGGAATCAGTTTGGGTCGAGCTTATAAACAGTGAGAGTCAGCACAACTATTGGTTGGAATAGTTTCTTGGCCACTGAGGGGTATGGTAAATAATTTTTAGGGATGAGTGACCACATATATCCTTAAGCAAGGGAAATTATGAAGACTTGAGCAAACAAATTGGCTTGAGGTGAATTGTGAAAACACAAGGAAAGGCATGATGGTACATAGGCGATGGACAGTCAGCAAACAGCTAATACATGACTTAAAGCGTCTCTCCATTCTTTCATGTTGCAAAAACTCAAAAAATATGTTAATTGTAGCCAACGAAGGAAGTTTAGGGTTGTATATGACTGAAAGAAAATGTCTATAAAGTTTCCGGAAATAGCAGTAATGCTGAGGACTGGGAGGACAGGAAACTGATAAGGACAGGGAGGATGGAATGTAAATGCAATCTACCAGAAACATAAAAACAGACTGTAAAAGCTTTGGTTGGTACATAAAAATGAATGTGGGATCATTAGATGCAGAGTCAGGAGAATTTATAATGGGGAACAGAGAAATGGCAGAGAAATTAAATGATTACTTTGTGTCTGTTTTCACTGAGCAAGAAATCTTTGAGATGTCGAGATCTCAGTGGCTCGGGAGAGTAAATGAAGGGAATGAGCTGTCATAGGAAGGTTGTACTGGATAAATGAATTGGACTGAAAGTTGAAAAATCCCCAGGGCTTGTTGGTGTCTACATCCCAGAGTGTTGAAGGAAATGGCTAAAAAGATAGTCATTGCATTGATTATTATTTTCCAAAGTTTCATAGATTCTGCATTGATTCTTGTGGATTGGACGGGACCCCCTATTAAAGAAAGAATGGAGAGAGAAAATGGAACTACAGGCCTGTTAGCATTACATCAGGAGAAGGACAAATACTCACGGCACATGAAATGGAATAGAATGTGGTCCAAAATGTGAATATGCGTGGAGTTATTTACTTTGATAGAGAAACAGAAAGGGAGAGTATTTATGAAATGATGTGAGGTTGGGCAGTGGGTCTGTGTTCAGACAGCTACAGTGAGATCGGCTGTCTACACATGGGGATTGGAGTCCAACAGTAAAGGTACCTGACTCAGTGAGACTACACCTGAAATATTGTGTACGTTTTGGTCATCATCTTTACGGGGGAATACTTTTATCATCAAGGAAGATTAAGCTGATTCATCTGGTTCATCCCTGGTATGGTTGGATCCTCCGATGAGGAGACTGAACGTGTGTCCTGTCTCTTACACCCACCCCCCTGGCAATATGCTCACCCTCACTCTCCCTCCTGCCCACCCTGACCTATTCACCCCCATTCCTCTGTACCTATTCTCCCTCCTTCCTGCCCCTACCCTTGACACATGCACCCCTCCCCCACTTCCTTCACCCCTTACCCTCCTTCCTCCCCCTGACTCATGCACTCTCACCCTCCCTCCCTCTGGCCTGTACGTCATTGGTGGCCATTAGCAGTAGGATCAGCCTCAAATATTCAGCTCCTCAAACCTGTACCTCTGCTGAACCCTGAGCGACGTACCATTTACTAAACACAGGGACATCAAGGTTAGTTTGTTTTTAGTGCTCTTGCTCTGCGTGTCCAGTGATCTATGAAATTCATGGCATTTGTCCTGTGCTGTAGGTTTATGCAGCAGGGAGCAATTTGCCCACCTTGGATCACGGAAGGCGCTGTTGGAATGAGCGAGAACTGTACACTGAATATGCACGAGACTAATTGGAGTGCTGACATTGAGAGGATTGGGAAGGAGGTGTTTATGGTTCAATAATGGGCTTCTTACAGACTGCCCCAAGGGCAGACTGAGCTGTCAAGGAAGATTTTGTTTTTTGTGGTTCATCTCCTTTCTAAACCATGTTCTAAATGTCATCTGATTTCACACAGAATTCCAAGTTTGGGAAATAATTTTGAAATCTGTGTCTTGTCTGTGGACTATCATAAACATAGAAACATTAATTTCATGTTTTGTTTGTGGTCATCTGACAATGGTTTTGTTGACTGTGTTGTTAGAATATTTCAGCAAAACAGTAATGTTTAATTTTCTTTATTGGAATGTGGGAGTTACTGGAACAGCCAGAACTTATAGTGCACATGCCTTGTTGAATTGCAATTGTCTTTTATTAATCTTTGCAGCGGATTCAGCCCCAATGGATGGGGGTCACTTCAGAACGAGAATAAAGAGTCTACCCTGGTGTTGGACTAGAGAGACATCTAAAGCCAGATGATAGCAGGTTTCTCTCCCTAAAGGATGTGAATGAATCTGATAACTTTGTAGTCATCCTTCCCGTGACCAGAGATGGTCAAAAGACAAATGGTGACAAGAAGTTTAATTAGTTTAATTATTAACTGCAGATTTATCTCTCTCTGGTCTCTCACTAGTTGAAGCTGTTTGCATTTTGTGGGCTGGAGACTCGGCTAGATTTGTCCTTACAGGTAGTTGAATGAGATCTGTTCAGATCAGCAAGTTATGCATTAGGGATCAGCAGGAACGTGGACTTGGACTGAATTCTTGGAGCTCTGTCAAGTGGGCCTTATTATTAAAGGAACTCATTCAGCAACACATTTGATTCAGATTTTCTCTTCTCTCTCTCTCTCTCTCTCTCTCTGTCTCTCACACAGGTCGAGGCGTATATTGTGGTGAGTACCCTGTTTACTACTTGAGAACCACACCAACAGCAGACATTGACCAGGGTGGAGGAGGTTGGCTTGAGTCTGGGTTAAAGCTGTCATGTTGTCATTGAGTGGGAATCTATTTCCTGTTGTCTTTCTTGCTTTTCCTCGTAGCCGCTATCTCCATTGCTCTTGATAATTCTACTTTTTGTCGGTCTCTGTTTTTCTGTCTCTGCCTCTTTCTCCCATGGTCTGTCTGTGTCTCTCTCACTCTTGATTCTCTCCCTCTCTGTGTCTGTCTTTCCCTCTCTTAGTGGTCCTGTACTCTCATTCTCTGTTTGCTTCACTGTTAGACAACAAATAATTCTGGTTAATGACTGATGAGCTGGTTTGCTGGACTGTCACATGATCCAATTGTCCATTCACATTCTGCCCTATCATATCAGTAAGTAGTGACTATAGAGCAACAATATGAAAATGGACAGATATAGACCTGCATCCCATTACTGTAAGGGAAAGTCACAGTAACATTCACACAACACAAGGTCCAGGCAATGACTATCTCCATTAGGAGAGAATCTAGCCATGGTTCCTTGACATTTAATGGCATTACTATCTCTGAATCCCACACTATCAACATCCTGGGGTTACCATTGATCAGTGAGGCCAGCCATATGAACACAGTGGCTGTAAGAGCAGGTCAGAGATTTGGGAATATTGCGGTGAGTAACTCACCTCCTGACTCCCCAAAGCCTGTCCACCATCTACAAGGCACAAGTCAGGAGTGTCATGGAATACTCCCCACTTGCCTGGATGGGCGCAACTCCAACAACACTCAAGAAGCTTAACACCACCCAGGACAAAGCAGCTCATTTGATTGGCATCATGTCCACAAACATCCACTCCCTCCACCACTGATGCTCAGTACCAACAGTGTGTACTACCTACAAGATGCTCTACAAAAATTCACCAAAACATCTTTAGGCTGCACCTTCCAAAATCACAACCATTTGCAATCCACCACCTGCAAGTTTCACTTCAAGTCACTCACCATCCTGAAATAAATCACTGTTCCTTCAGTGTTGCTGGCTCAAACTCCTGGAATTCCCTCCCTACAGCATCTGGACTCTTCTTAAAAATTCATTCATGGGATGAGGGCATCGCTGTATGGGCCAGTATTTATTACCCAGAGGGCAACTAAGTGTCAGCCACATGGCTGTGGGTCTGGAGTTACATGTAGGCCAGACCAGGTAAAGATGGCAACTTCCTTCCCAAAGAACGTTAGAAAACCAGATGGATTCTCTGACAATTGTTTCCTGGTTACCATCTGCTGTGGCAGGATTTGAAGCCAGGTCGCCAGGACATTATCTGGGTCTCTGGGTTAATAAGGTAGTGATATTACCACTGGGCTATGTTCGAGAATTAAATTGTGATTCAGTTTCTCATGTTCCCAGTTTCTCTCTAGTTCCCATTGTGCATGTCTCTCTCCCTCAGGATCCACGCGGCTCTCGTATGATTCTGTGGAATGACCTGAAGTCAGTGTGTTGTGGTAGGTCTATCAACTCTGACATTATTGTAAAATTGAAAGCCAAAACTGGGTGAAAGGGAGGATGTACATCAGTTCCTAATCACAACATGTCCCGATTTTAGATAAAAATCCATCAAATGCCACCTCAAAAATACCCTCTCCAATCTCGAGAGCAATGCATATGTCTGTGGGATTTAATGCTACCCATCCAAGCGTTTGACTATGGATCGTATTATAGTTCTATTCTGCATCCTTCCATACTCGCATATCCTGCAGCTAGCATCGCCAGATAACAAACAGGTTGCGGAAGCACTGCAGTTTCCTCCTCACTAACCCAGAGCAATGGCTGGGAATGGGCGAACGTGGTTCTTCGTCTCCACACTTCTTTCTCTGTTTGAATTAAAAGCAAAAGATGTTATTCATTTATGACATGTGGGAATCATTTATTGTCCATCCCTAAGTGTTCTGGAGAAAGTGAGAGTGGTTGTTGAATGTGACTGAGTGGTTTATTCAGCAACTTCAGAATGGGTCTCTTTGATGTGAGTCTGTGGGTCGGATGTATGGGAGACCAGGTCAGGAGGTGGATTTTCTTCTCTGAAGGGCAGTTGTGAACCAGATGGGTGTTACAGCGATCCGGGAATTTCCTGGTCACCATTACCGAGCGTTCCATTCCAGATTTTTGTATTTTCCTTCTGGTTTAGTTCTCTGCCTGAGGGCAGGTTAGCATCTTCGTGACCTCTGCTGCTGCCAGGGTGAAGAGGCAGCTCCTGACGCCAGCCCCAGCTGGAATGAGGATGGAACCCAACATTGACCCCAGTGTGACTCAACAGCCACTCAGCTAACTGACTCCCCTCCGAGGATACGGGTTGCTATGGCACTTTTACAAGAATGTTGTAGCCCGAGATGTGGATAGTGGTGGGAAAGGATCTAATCTTCTGTCACGTGACCAGGTGTCTCTTCTGCCATCGGTGTAGGTTGGCAGGATTAACAGGTTAATCCTCAACCAGTTTGGCCACCTTTAGGATACCCGTTTGTTGACCATTAGGTTAAGGAGTGCAACTTGAACCCAGAGACAGGGACATTACCCTCTCCAACAGAGATCCAATTAGGTTTATTTAATGAACTGAATTGGAGTTCCCAGCTGCTTTAGTGAGATTTAGAATAGTGTCTCTGGATCTGAGTATGTGTGGGGCTGGGTGTTGGGGGAGGAGTTGCAAGTGGGTGTAGGGAGTGGTGTGAGTGGGTGTGGGGGGAGTGAGTGAGTGGGCGTGGG
>NW_025214514.1:12958-14237 GCF_004010195.1 Chiloscyllium plagiosum | reverse complement strand
GGGGGTGTGGGGACGTGTGTGTATGATGTGAGTGTGCATGTGTCAGGGTGTGTAGATATCTGGGTGTGTCTTGTGGAGGGTGTGCTTGTGTGGTGGGGGCTGAGGGATTAAGACACCTCACTGTGTCTTTGGGATAGAAATATGGAAGAATTCAGGCACTGAGGTGGTGCCCTTGCTGCAGTGAAAGGCAGGTATGTTGGTACTTGGCAGTGAGAGTCAGAAAGAGCTCTGTCCACATCACCCAGCCGTCTGCTGTGTCCCCTCACACCCAGCCGTCTGCTGTGTCCCCTCACACCCAGCCGTCTGCTGTGTCCCCTCACACCCTGGACTCTCGTCAAAGTTTCTCAACCCTGAAGCCCCCAGGGTACAGTGGAGACAGGTGAAGGGCAAGCAGTCAGGAACTGTGCTCGATCCCATTCGACCTCTCCACCCCCTTAGTCACATCCTCAGGATTTTTTTCACCCCTTATCTCTGAATTCTCTTGCTGTCTCCTGGAGTTTGGCTCGGAGATCACTTGACAGTTTTTGGAACAGCTTGAGCCAATTCCCACCCAAAACCCCTCTCCCCATCCCCCACTCTCGCTTGCTGATTTGGGATGCTTGTCCTACTACATCGTCAGGGGCCAATCCTGTCTCACAGAAGCTGCTACAAGGCCCTGGGGACGTTTACTGCACTAAAGACAAGAATCCCAAGTTGTTGAGGAACGAAAACAGAAATTGCTGGAAAAGCTCAGCATGTCTGGCAGCAGCTGTGGAAAGAAATCAGAATTAACGTTTCGGGCCGAATGACCCTTCCACAGAACAACTTGTATATTGTTGATGTCCTTACAAAGTATTTTTATAGATTTCACACCTTTTTGTTCATATTTTCACTTCCCTAGACTTTTGGAATGAGCTATTTGCCTCTGTGGGGTTTTGGGTTGGAGGCGGTAACTGGTCTCGACATTTCCAAATAAACCTGGGAGTGGGAGCAGAGTCAAACTCCTTGTAAAATCCACACAACAGTTAGAGCCTCAACAGAACCTGTTAGGAGTAGCAGAGTGGCTCAGTGGTTAGCACCGCTGCCTCACAGCGCCAGGGACCCGGGTTCAATCCCAGCCTGGGACAAACGGTCTGTGTGTAATGTTTGCACATTCTCCCCGTGTCTGCGTGGGTTTCCTCCGGGTGCTCCAGTTTCCTCCCACAGTCCAAAGATGCGGCACTCCCTCAGCACTGACCCTCCGACAGTGCCCGCTCCCTCAGCACTGACTCTCCGACAGTGCCCGCTCCCTCAGCACTGA
>NW_025214514.1:4477-11512 GCF_004010195.1 Chiloscyllium plagiosum | reverse complement strand
CTCCGACAGTGCCCGCTCCCTCAGCACTGACTCTCCGACAGTGCCCGCTCCCTCAGCACTGACTCTCCGACAGTGCCCGCTCCCTCAGCACTGACTCTCCGACAGTGCCCGCTCCCTCAGCACTGACTCTCCGACAGTGCCCGCTCCCTCAGCACTGACTCTCCGACAGTGCCCGCTCCCTCAGCACTGACTCTCCGACAGTGCCCGCTCCCTCAGCACTGACTCTCCGACAGTGCCCGCTCCCTCAGCACTGACTCTCCGACAGTGCCCGCTCCCTCAGCACTGACTCTCCGACAGTGCCCGCTCCCTCAGCACTGACTCTCCGACAGTGCCCGCTCCCTCAGCACTGACTCTCCGACAGTGCCCGCTCCCTCAGCACTGACTCTCCGACAGTGCCCGCTCCCTCAGCACTGACTCTCCGACAGTGCCCGCTCCCTCAGCACTGACCCTCCGACAGTGCGGCACTCCCTTAGTGCTGACCCTCCAACAGTGCCTGCTCCCTCAGCACTGACCCTCCAACAGTGCCTGCTCCCTCAGCACTGACCCTCCAACAGGGCCCACTCCCTCAGCACTGACCCTCCAACAGTGCCCACTCCCTCAGCGCTGCGCTGACCCTCCAACAATGCGGCACTGACCCTCCAACAGTGCCCACTCCCTCAGCACTGACCCTCCGACAGTGCCTGCTCCCTCAGCACTGACCCTCCGACAGTGCCCACTCCCTCAGCACTGACTCTCCGACAGTGCGGCACTCCCTTAGTGCTGACCCTCCAGCAGTGCCTGCTCCCTCAGCACCGTGTTAGAGTGTGGGTGTTGGTTGGTGAATTCCCGTCTCTGGACTGAGACAGAAACCAGTCAGAGATGAAACAGCCACCCCCTGAACCAGGGATGGTGCTAATGAGATCAAAGAGCAGACAAGTGTGTCCTTGCTGCTGTGTGTGTCCCTCAGCTCTCCATCTGAACAAGACACAAGTCCCTTTCACCCTGAAAGGGGAGCAATGCTGTGTCAACCTCAACTCCTGTCCCTGACTCAGAACCCTAAAATCTCTGCCTCAGAGCTCTTATTGTGCCAAGTCTCAGTGCATTTGATTTGCTGCATTTCCCGGAAACACTCTATCTATTTTAAGTTCCTCACATTCAACAGTCAGCTCAGCTCAGTCTGTTTAAGCGGGGGGCTGGGTTCAGATAAGGCAACCCTCACAGATGCCAGTGATAATTGTAATAAATTGTCCCAGATCTCGTTCTCCTTTGCGTCCGAAATCCCTGAACCCGGTTATTCTGAATCTCCCTTGTAACTCTCTCCGCTCCGAGGTAAACAATGCCAGCAACCCCGATCTCTCTCCACCCATTCCCTATCCCATTCCTGAGCACACCCTCTCCAGCTTCCAGTTCTGTCTGAGAGCATGGGCGACTGGAACAGGAGATGCTAACTCCCTCTGAGGTCTAGCGGGATCCGTGAAGGTGGAATTTGTATGCCTGGAATTTTCTGTCCTTCAATCTCCTGTTCAATCATCCACAGCGACATTGGGAATCAAAAGAGATCACATGATTGTTTCCGATCTGCTGACCCTCCGACATTGCGGCACTCCCTCAGCACTGACCCTCCAAAAGTGCGGCGCTCCCTCAGCACTGACCCTCCGACAGGGCCCACTCCCTCAGCACTGACCCTCCGACAGTGCGGCACTCCCTCAGCACTGACCCTCCGACAGTGCGGCACTCCCTCAGTGCTGACCCTGCGACAGTGCGGCGTCTTATGTTTACCGACTGATGTCATAAAGTCATTCAGCACGGATACAGACCCTTCAGCCCACCCAGTCCAGTCCGACCATAACCCCAAACTAAACCAGTCCCACCTGCCTGATCCTGGCCCATATCCCTGCAAACCTTTCCCCTTCAAGTTCTTATCCAAATGTCTTTGAATCATTGTAATTGTACCCACAACCCCCACTTCACCAGGAAGTCCATTCCACACATGAACCACCCTCTGCGTAAAAGATTTGCGCCTCATTTTTAAATCTCCCTCCTCTCACCTTAAAAATATGCCCCCTAGTCCCCAACTCTCGGGAAGAGACTCCTCATTCTTTTATAAACTTCTATCAGGTCACCCCTCAACCTCCTAAGAAAATAATTCCCAGCCTCTCCACCCCTTCTTTAGAATTCAAAATGGCAGAGCAACTTTGAGGGGCCAAATGACTGACTCCTGTTCCTTATGGTCCTTGGGAATCCTCCTTAATGTCTTTACCCTGTCTCATCCTAGTCATAGAGGCATTCAGCACAGAAGAAAACCCTTTGGCCCAACTTGTCCATGCTTTCCTCAGCTAAACCAGTCCCATTTCCCTGCTTTGGACTATAGTCCTTTGTAGGTTTCCTATTCATGGACTTGTCCAAACATCCATACACGTACCACCCTCTGTGTGAAAAAGTTGCCCCTTAGGTCCCTTTTATATCTTTCCCCTCTCACCCTAAACCCTCAAGTTCTGGAATCCCCGACCCTAGGGAAGAGACTTTGCCTATTTACCCTATCCATTCCCCTCATGATTTTATAAACTTCTATAAGGTCACCCCTCAGCCTCCGACGCTCCCAGGAAAACAGCCCCAGTGTGTACAGCCTCTCCCTGTAGCTCAGATCCTCCAATCCTGGCAACATCCTTGTAAATCTTTTCTGAACCCTTTCAAGTTTCGCAACATCCTTCCGATAGGAAGGAGACCAGAATTGCACACAATATTCCAAAAGGGGCCTCACCAATGTCCTGTACAGCCGCAACATGACCTCCCAACTCCTGTACTCCATGCTCTGACCAATAAAGGAAAGCATACCTTCACTATCCTATCCACCTGCGACTCCACTTTCAAGGAGCTATGAACCTGCACTCCAAGATCTCTTTGTTCAGCAACACTCCCCAGGACCTAACCATTAAGTGTATAAGTCGTGTGATGATTTACCTTTCCCAAATGGCAGCACCTCACATTTATCTGAATTAAACTCCATCTGCTGTTTCTCAGCCCATTGCCCGTCTGGTCCAGATCCAGTTAGTTAATTATTCTCTGTTATACTTTAAGAAATAAAGTGGTTAATTTTTACTTTAAATAGTTCTTGGCCACTCAAATTTTCACAGATTACTGCACGGGATAAATCTTTTCCATGTTTCTAGTGTAAATGAAGCAGGAGGGTTTACCCCGAAGATTACAATCTTCGCTGTCCACCACACCTGGAATCTTGGTGTCATCTGCAAACTTACTAACCATTTAAAAAAAGTCCCAGCTTATCTGGGCTCTCCTTATGACGATGGCATCATGATATTATCGCTGGACTGTTAATCCTGAGACCCAGATAATGTCCTGGGGACCGGGATTCAAATCCTGCCTCAGCAGATGGTGGAAATCAAGATCAATAAAAATCTGGAATGAAGAGTCTAATGATGTCCATGAATCCATTGCCAATCGTTGGAAAACCCCATCTGGGTCACTAATGTCCATTCGGGAAGGAAACTGTCATCCTTACCTGGTCAGGCCTATACGTGACTCCAGACCCACAGCAATGTGATTGGCTCTTCGCTGCCCTCTGGCCTATTAGAGTCATAGAGGTGTACAGCACGGAAACAGACCCTTCAGTCCAACTCGTCCATGCCGACCAGATATCCCAACCCAATCTAGTCCCACTTGCCAGTGTTACAACATGGGGTAAACCCTCCTGCTTCATTTACACTCGAAACATGGAAAAGATTTATCCCGTGCAGTAATCTGTGAAAATTTGAGTGGCCAAGAACTATTTAAAGTAAAAATTAACCACTTTATTTCTTAAAGTATAACAGAGAATAATTAACTAACAACCATTTACAATTCCTTTCTCTAACCTATCTTTACCTTCCCTTCTCTAATACTAGAGATGGAAATGTGTTGCTGGAAAAGCGCAGCAGGTCAGGCAGCATCTAGGGAACAGGAGAATCGACGTTTCGGGGATTAGCCCTTCTTCAGGAAATCCTGAAGAAGGGCTAATGCCCAAAACGTCGATTCTCCTGTTCCCTAGATGCTGCCTGACCTGCTGCGCTTTTCCAGCAACACATTTCCATCTCTGATCTCCAGCATCTGCAGACCTCACTTTCTCCTTCTCTAATACTAGTCTGATAAACCCCCCTCTGATTAAGATTTACCAAAAATTCAATTTTTCAAAAGCAGCCAGCTGTTGAATCTTTCATTTGGATCTTCCTGTGTCGTCTTCTCAGGGATTATGCCTCACAGGTTATGATTCGATAAAGGTACCTTTAAGAGAGCTTTTTTGGGGGGCAGTCTCTACATGCTGGTTTGGCAGTTTTCCTCCCAACAGTTCAATTTTCCCCAGTTTTATACCCCTCAAAGCATTGGATTGTGTCGTTGGCTTTTAAGATTGTCAATATACTCAATTTAAACTGGATTGGAATTCGATATTTGTCGGTTGGCCTAATTTGAACTGATTGGCCGAATTTGAATCTGTTTTGTCATTTCCAGGCAATCAGCTACCCCAGTAGCTGGACCACACGTTACACGTTTGAGAACACTTGGTGCTGTGTCAGCGAGTCTCAGAGCTTTTATCTGCCACCTGCTTCATTCTACACTGTGCCCTCTTTAGGTGCTGTTTAGTGAACTCACCTACTCGATTTAGTCTCCCTCAACCCCTGACACGAACCTAAGTGTGAGATCTCCGACTTTGGTCCTGTCAATTTTTCTTTAATTAATTTCAAAGGACCTCTCACTTCATGTCCAAATATTAACCCGAAGGGAGTGAACTGAGTGGATTTATTTGGGGCATCCCTAATGGCAAACGATACGAATGGGATACCTTTATCCCAATCATTCGGGTAATCCTGACAATATGTTCTCAACATGGGCTTCAAGATCTGATGCCACCTTTCTGAAGCTCCCTGGGATTCAGGATGATGCGCACTGGATTTAAAGTGCTGTATACCTAAGCTATCCATAACCTCCTTAAACAGCCTAGCAGTAAAATGTGACCCTTGGTGCGACTGAATCTCTCTGGGTAGCCCATACCGTGTGAAGAAAGCTACTAACTCCTCGACTACCCCTTTAGCCTTGATACTCTGAATTGGAATTGCCTCCGGAAATCTGATAGACACATCCATTCTGGTGAACAAGTACTGGTTCCCACTTTTAGTTCTCAGGAGGGGACCTACACAATCAATTATAACCCCCGTGAAAGGTTCCTCAAATGTGGGAACTAGCAGCAAAGGGGCTGGTTTTATTACCGCCCTGTGGCTAACCTACCATTTGGCATGTGTGACACGTACGGCAAAAGTTAGCCACATCCTTGTGCATTCCAGGCCAATAAAAATGTCTTTGTACCTTAGCCTGAGACTTTCATAACTGTGCCCTCTTTAGGTGCTGTTTAGCTAACTCACCTACTCGATTTAGTCTCTCGCTCATCTCCGACACATAATCTAAGTGTGTGATCTCTGACTTTGGTCCTGTCAATTTTTCTTTAATTAACTTCAAAGGGCCTCTCACTTCATTTTTGCTTTGTGCTGTGACTTATGATAGTGGGATCTGGTTACCACACAGTCTGGAAAAATGCCAGGATATTTCTGTTTTAAGCCCTCAGTTTCTTGGTCTTCCTTGGGCTTCTCCACAACATGAGGTGTCATTTCCACCTTGGACCCTGCCAAATCATTCCCAAGAACAAGCTGAATTCCTGGAACTAACACCCTATCAATCACTCCCACTGTTACTTCCCCAGTCTCGAGTTGGCACTCCAACTTGAACTTACATAGGGGACATGCTAAATTTCTGTCCATCTGTCCCACAAATTACCACACGCTCGGGTAACAGATCAGAAAGAGTGCATTTTCGCTCATCCCTTACTATCAGCGACTGGTTAGATCCTGTATCTCTCAAAATTATAACCTCTTGTCCTTCTCCCCCTGTTCTTTCTGAGTAAACTTTACCTACAGGGGTGAAGTCTTTGTAGAGATCAGGTACTAACTCCAAACCCAGCCCCTGCCTAGGCCGTGCACTCTCCTGCAGCTCCTCGGCTCTTCATGGGGATCTCCTTTACTCCCTTCACTAATGCCACTGGCTTAGCTTCTTTTACCACATCTTTTCCCACAATGCCTTTCTTTAACGACCAACACTGTCTCACCTTCTGGCCATGAAACACCGTTTCCCAGTGTCCTTCTGAAACCACCGGCACAGTGATTTTCTGTGTCCCACTCCATTACAGTGAAAACACCTGTGGCCTTTCACCTCCCGCCCACTCTATTAGGGCTTCTTTTTTATCCTGTGGTAAATTCCTACCAGCGTTCTCCACTCTTGGTTTTGTAGTGTAGGATCTCCCCTTCTCTCAACTTCTAACCCTCAGAGGGTGAAATTCTGGCCGGAATCTTGTCTTATGCACCAACACGTATTCATCTGTTAATTCTGCTGCGCTTCTTTCTTCCTGAACTTTCTGTTCCTCCACGTGAATTCTTACCATCTCTGGAAGTGAGTTTTTAAAGTCCTCCAGCAGAATAATCTGTCTTGAAGCCTCAAAGGTCCCATCTATTTTTAAAGCACGCACCCATCAATCAAAATGACAATGGTTAATTCTTTCAAATTCAACATAAGTCTGACCTGGTTCCTTGTTTGTGTTTCTGAACTCCATTTTCTTCTAACTCCATTTTCCTCAATTGTACTTTAAGCTTTTCTACCTCTACTGCACTTGTCTGTTTCTCTAACGCACCTAAGTGTTTGAATAATTCCCTTCTGCTTTGAGCAGAATTTCGGCGGAGAGGTAACACCTATTCCGATAAGTCCTGACGAACCTATCCCAACAGTCACTGCATCAGAGATCAGATCAGTTTTCCTTTGTGTGAATCCAAGGAAAGCAATGGGACCAGACGGAGTACCAGGCCGTGCACTCAGAGCATGCGCAGACCAACTGGCAGAGATCTTCTCGGATATCTTCAACCTCTCCCTGCAGCAGGCCACTGTCCCTGCCTGTTTCAAGAGGGCCAACATCATCCCTGTGCCTAAGGAGGCTCATGCAGCATGTCTCAATGACTACCGCCC
>NW_025214514.1:0-3894 GCF_004010195.1 Chiloscyllium plagiosum | reverse complement strand
GGCGAATACCCTTGCCAACTTTTATAGGTGCGCCATCGAGAGCATTCTGTCTGGATGTATCACTACCTGGTGTGGCAACTGTACCATTCAAGATCAGAGACGGTTACAGAGAGTGGTGAACTCGGCCCGGACAATCACAAAGGCCAACCTCCCATCTATAGAATCCATCTACTAGACCCACTTTCAGGGAAAGGCCACCAGCATTCTCAAAGATCCATCCCACCCTGGCAATGTTTTTCTACAACCTCTACCACCAGGGAGAAGGTACAGAAGCGTGAACACACACACCAGCCGGTTTCATAACAGTTTCTACCCTGCTGTTGTTAGAACACTGAATGGACTCTCAAACCCTTGACATTCACCTGTCCCTGTGTTTTTGTTTTTGCTGCTGTTTCCCTATTATTTACTATCTAATAAATAATAGGTAAACAGCACACACCCACCCACGTGCACACATATAAGTTTGTGGGGTGAATTTGTACTTGCAGAATTACATTTTATTCTGCTCAAAAACTGCCTGAATCCATGTATGAGTATGTAAATCCCTTTTTTAGATTGGAATCAGTCTGAACATTGGGGCCTCACACAGGGCACCTGACACCTTCAATGCACTACCCAGGACAACATAGCACCTATTGTTGAAGTTCACTTGAGAATGTAACTTTATGAAAGCTATTGGATTTACATATTAAAGAACTGAAACCAACCTGGTCATTCTAAAAGATGAGAGACTTAACAAACAATCCAGGTCTTTTTCAATATATAATTTCAGTTTAATCACACTGTAAACTTTTGCTATAAGTTCTGTGTCCTACTATCTTATACTCCACAACTACCTGATGAAGGAGCAGTGCTCTGATAGCTAGTGGTTCCAAATAAACCTGTTGGATTATAACCTCGTACACCTCAGTCCAGCACCAGCACCTCCAAATCATAACATCCTTATAAATCTTTTCAAGTTTCACAACATCCTTCCGATAGGAGGGAGACCAGAATCGCACACGATATTCCAAAAGTGGCCGAACCAACTTGACCTCCCAACTCCAAGGAGAAAGTGAGGACTGCAGATGCTGGATATCAGAGTTTAAGAGTGTGGTGCTGGAAAAGCGCAGCAGGTCAGGCAGCATCCGTGGAGCAGGAGAATCGACGTTTACACCCCCTTCCCAACTCCTACATTCAATGTTTGGTCTAATAGAAGAAAGCTGAAAATGTATTGCTGGAAAAGCGCAGCAGGTCAGGCAGCATCCAAGGAACAGGAGAAGGGCTTATGCCCGAAACGTCGATTCTCCTATTCCTTGGATGCTGCCTGACCTGCTGCGCTTTTCCAGCAATACATTTTCAGCTCTGATCTCCAGCATCTGCAGACCTCACTTTCTCCTCTAATAGAAGAAAGCAGAACAAACATTTTATTCACTATCCCATCTACCTGCAAGTTCACTTTTAAGGAGCTATGAACCTGCACTCCAAGGTCTCTTTGTTCAGCAACACTCCCCAGGACAGGGCAATAAGTATTGGCCTCGCCAGTGACTCTATCCTACTGGGAATGAATTTTTTTTAAATTTCAAATCCTCCAGTGCTGGTAACACCTACATAAATCTTATAATTAATTCATAACATGCACTGTTCTTAATTAAATGAAAAAAATACATAAATTTTACTTAATGCTGTGGTAATTTCATAACTTTTATATGAGATATTCCCCCAATTGCTTCTAAACTACGAAATGCTTCCCCCACCCTTCCTATGACTGATGGTTTAGTGCAGATTACGTCATGGGGGAGGGGTGAGTGTGCCTGCCCCTTTAAAACCCGAGGCGTCGCCTCGGCTTTTTCCGGAATCCTTCGGAGGCGGCGGCGGCCTCGAGCGCTGTCAGGGATCGGGGAGGTGAGGGGTGGGCGGGGCCAGGCCTCGAGCGCTGTCTGGGATCGGAGGGGGTGGGCGGGGCCAGACCTCGGCTCCCCGGAGCGGGGGAAGCGCTCGTGTGTTTCCGTCAGGTAGGCGGGTCCTCCTATAACCCCGCCCACCACCCCCCAAACACCATCGGCGACCGGAGATTGCCGAGCGCGGCGCTCGGCTCTTTCCGTCGCAGCTGCGGTGCTGAGGAGAGAGAGAGACGCAAGTTCGAGAGCAGCATCCTCCTAGAGCTTTATAAAAACGAGAGAAAAATAAGAAAGAATAATTTCCGAAATTAAAAAAAATGGCTGAAATCACCAACATCAGACCCTCCTTCGGTGAGTTTTGCAATTTAATTTAGGGGGTGGCTGTATAAGAGAGGGGAAAATCTTAAAACCTAATGTTAAAATGCAACCTTTCTACGTAGATGGATTAGTGCAGTGTATAGACCTCTCCACAACCCGGGCCTCCCCCCAACCCCCCACCCAAACAAAATAAAACGCCATGCATTTGTGGAAGGGCTGCATTTAAAATGTTTACATATTTTTTTTTTAAATCCTATTTGCAAAATGCAGTTCTTTTTCCCCTCATTTCACTCTGAATTGTAATCTCTGTAAATTGGGTAAGGGGATTGAGGCATTCGTTTTAATTTCTGGGTTTATTAAGCCATTATTGTATTCTGTGTGGTTTATCATTTAGATATTGTGTTTAAGATGTTTGAATCCCTCCTGTCTCCACCCCCCACCCCCCCCCCCCCCCCACACACACACACACACATACACATAGACACACACACACACACCGTGTACAAGCCTGTCCCTGCAGCATTTTAATGTTAAAATGCTGGGGCTGCTTTTTTGCAATCTGCCAGGTTTACTTGTGTGTTTGTGGGGCTGAGTTTGGGGAGAATGACGTGATGTCTATTTCAAGGCTGTCTCTGTGTGTATGGTGTGTGCGTGTGTCTGTGCCTTGCCTTCTCCCTATTGTTAATAAAGATCCAATCAATCCATTCCACACCACCCACCCCCCACCTTCCCCAGTCAACCCAGTAAACAGAGAGATCATTATCCAAAAGCGCTCCAGGCACACCCTCCATGCAAAACCAGACTTCGTTCCCCACAGCCCCTCCAACCCACCACACCATTCCCAACTCACTCTGCTTTCAAACCCTCCTCGCAATTCTGCTGAGCGAACTTTCACCTTCTCTCAAACCCAGGGGAGGGGTAAAACACTAGGAAGCAGCCCCAGAAGGGGAGGCCTTGTGATAATGTCACCGGACTGTTAATCCAAAGAGCTTCATTCGTTCACGGTGTCGCTGGCTAGGCAGTATTTAATACCCATCCCTAACTGCCTCGAGGGCAGTTCAAAATCAAGCACATTGCTGTGGTTCTGGAGTCAAACGTAGGTCAGACCGGGTAAGGATGGCAGCTTCCTCCCCGAAAGGATATTAGTGAACCAGACGGGTTTTTCTGATAATTGATTCATGGTCATAGTTACATGCTTAATTCCAGAATTTTTTTTTTAAAAACTGAATTCAATTCCACCAGCTGCCTTGGCAGGAATTGAACCAAGTCCCCAAAACATTACCTAGGTCTCGAGATCAACAGTCCAGTCATAAAATCACCTCTGCCCCATACCGAAGTAATGTTCGTGGGATTAAGGTTCAAATCCCGCTATGTCAGATTGAATTCAATTTTTTTTAAAATCTGGGATTAAAGTCTAGTGATGACTATGAACCCCATTTGCACCTGTTATTCTATTTCTAAACCTCACTGAGCTCCTCGATTAGATTCCAGTCTGTAACTCCCTCCCGGGTTATCTGTTATTCTGTATATAACCCCCACCCCGATCCCCTCGATTAGATTCCAGTCTGTAACTCCTTCCCGGGTATCTGTTATTCTGTATATAAACCCCTCGATTAGATTCCGGTCTGTAACTCCCTCCCGGGTACAGGTTATTCTGTATATAAACCCCTCGATTAGGTTCCAGTCTGTAACTCCC
>NW_025214513.1:30994-45166 GCF_004010195.1 Chiloscyllium plagiosum | reverse complement strand
CGTGTAGGTTTGGTCTCCCTACTTGAGAAAGGAAAAACTGGCACTACAATGGATGCAGAGGAGGCTCGCTAGGTTGGTTCTAGAGGTGGGGGACGTGGTTATGAGGAGAGACTGAATAGATTGGAATTATACATTGATGGGAATTTGAAAGAATGAGGGAGGAAAGCATACAAAAATATATATTTGTGAAGGGAGTAGATAAGATAGAAATAAAAAGGATGTTTCCAAAAGCACGTGAAACTAGGACGAAAGGGCAAAGCCTCAACATTAGATGGAGCAGATTTAGGACTGAATTGAGAAGGAACTTCTTGACCAAGAAGGTTGTGAATCTGTCACATTCTTCGCCCAATGAAATAGTTGAGGATTTGTCAATGAATATGTTTGAACTCAGATAATTTTTTGAACAGTAAAGGAATTAAGGATTATGGTGATTGGGCAGGTAAGTGGAGCTGAGGCCATGAAATGATCAACCATTATCTTATTGAATGGTGGCACAGGCTTGAAGGGCCAGATGGCCTACTCCTGCTCCTAATTTGTACGTTCTTATGTAATGGGTAAACATGAAATGGGAATCATATTTGAGAAATTGACTGGTCAATACACATAGAGAAAAAATGGATGCAATGCATTTAGATTTTCGGAAAGATGTCGATAAAATCTATGGCCTAGTGAGCAAACTCAAATGTTAAAGGATTGGGATTAAAATATGAGCATGGTTTTAGATGAGGAGAATTGACACGAAGCAGTGAACAGTTTTGAAATGGAAGGATCATATCAAGCATTTAGTTGAAGGAATCAAATGCAATATTTTCCAGTCTGCTGACAGCATCAAACATGTTGGATTGTTAGTGGGTGAGGAGGATATAAAAAAGCTCCAAGGTGACTGAGACAAGTGGAGTGAATGGGCAAATACGTGGCAGATGAAGATGTGACGGTGTGTACTTTGATTGGGAACAATAGAACGGCAATCTGTCATTTGAAAAGGGATTGGATGAAACATTTACGAGGGATTTATGTTCTTTTTATTTTCCAACTGTGAGCTCCGAGGTCAGTGCAGGGCAGTGAGTTCTGAAGGCAGAAGGCAATACTGGGAATGGCATTGGCACGCTGACTAGTGTACACAGACCCACCAAGTGGGGAAATGCAACATTGAAAAGGATCTGTATCTCTGTGTACACCAGTTACTAAAAGCAATATTGCAGCAGCAGAAAGCAGGCAGGAAGATAAATGGTGTGTTGACCTTCATTTCTAGGGGCTTGACTTACAGGAGTAAGGGTGTCTTACTGCAGCTGTACAGGGCCTTGGTGAGAGCCCATCTTGAACAATGTGCAGTATTGTGTATAGTTTTACTTTCCTCACCTAATAAAGGACAAACCTGACATTGAGGGAGAGCAGTGAAGGATGATCAGACTGATCTCTGGTATGACAGGCTTGTTGTGGGAGCAGCGTTTGAGGCAACTGGGACTCTATTCCATGGGATTTAGGCAAAAGGAATGGAGATTTCAGTGAAACATATAAAACTCTGACAGGGTGAAACTGATTGGAAGCAGGGTTGATAATTCCCCTGGCTCGGACATTGAGATGAGAATAAATGTCTGCACTCAGTGACTGGTGACTCTGGGGATTTCTCTCAGTTTTATCCTTCCAAACATCGGAGCAGTTTGATACAATTTAGTGTCTTGCTTTACCGTTTTAGAGACTATTAAAAAGTTTATCACACGTGCGTGTCTAGAATCACGTTAAGGCCAGACCAGGAAGGCATGGAATTCACCCGACCAGAAATCACTTCCTGAAAGTACATTGGTGAAGCAAATTGGAGTTTGCAATTGACATTGATTTCAGCGTCATCATTACTGACACCAGATTTTAGATCTCAATATTTTATTAACTGTTATTAACTTCCATCAGCTGCCAGAGCATTAGCCTGGTCTGGACTGGTAATCCAGTGACATTTCCACAACACAATACCAGCTCCACATGGGTAGCTATCTGGATCCACACCGAGCAGGATATTTCTGTGCTGTTTGAAAGGTCTGTCGAAAAGGACTTCTACCAGTTTAACTATCGTGATGGGACTGAGGGGTGGTAATGGGTCAGATTTTAATTTTTCCCCTCATGGGGAATTGGACATAGCTGAGTAGTTTTCCGCATTGCTATGGAGATGTCAGATTTGGAGCTGGAATGAAACAGCTTCCTCAGGGACACGGGTTATTGTGCAGCACAAGTCTTCAGTCCTCTGCAGGAATGTTGTCAGGGCACATTGCCTTTATCCTATCGACTTTGTTCACCTGTTTCCTAAAGTCACGTGAAACAAATCGAATTGCTTGAAGAATGGCATTTGTGATTCTGTGGACATCATGGTGAGGGTGAGGTTAATCATCCACTCAACACTTCTGGTATAGTACCACTCAAAACTTCTGTTCTTCTGGATACTCACAGACTTTTGGAGTCAGGGTTAGGTGCTGCTGATAAACTGCTACGAACGTTATGCCAAATGCATTTGAAGTGTAATCTAACAGTGGGATTCTTTCTGCTCCCGAACGACGCAGTTGCTTTGGTGTCAGCAACAGCTCAGAAGCCAATTGCACATTTTGCTCAATCACTCATGTTGCTTATGCAATCTTCGTTTGACAGCATATTTAGCAAGTTATCACGCCTTCCTGCAGCGTTTGTCAGCGACAGATCAGATGCTAAGATGATTGCTTCAGTCAACATGCTACATCCTACATTTGAAAATGGAAAAGGTGCAAACGTTCACAGTCTGAACACTCACTCACTATTTTGCCTGGCGCGTCAGAGGCTGGGAGCGGATCTTATGGAGGCTTTTCAATCATGAGGGGCATGAATCGGGTAATTAGACAAGTTTCCTTCGCTCAGGTGGGGCAGTGAAGAACTAGAGGGTATAAATCGGGTGTGGGAGGGCGAGAATTGGAAAGGCAGTGATGGGCAATGGCTGCGCGCAGAGGGTGGTACTTTTCTGGAACAAGTTGCCAGACGAGCAGGTGATGGATGGTATAATTCCAATACTTTTAAGGAATCTGGACGTGTATTTGAATAGGCAGGGTTTAGAGAGACATGGGTTAAGTGCATGCAATCGCGGCTGGATCAATTGAAGATATGTGTTCGGAATGGACGAGTTCGACCGAAGACTGTGTTTTCAGTGCTGTCCATATCTAATGAGCTCTATGATAGTGCAGGTGAAATGATAAAAAAGATAAGTAAAATAAATGAATTAAAATTGTCTGAAGTTGTTGAATTCAAACAACTTCAGGTAATTTTATTTCAATTATTTTACTTATCTTTTTTATTTGTGTTTTTTTCATTGTGGCGTAACTCTTATTTCTTGATTGTCTCTCTTTCTCTCGCTCCCCACTCTCTCAATACCTTTTTCCTTTCCTCTTCCCGCTTTGCTACCCTTCTCCCCTGTTTTCCATTTTGTCTCTGCTTCACCCATCCCCCACATATTTTATCACATAGCACTGGCTTCAGCCTGGGTCATTCACGGCTCCTCATCTCCCTTTCATCTCTTCATGTACTGTCATAATCACCTTTGCATCTGGAACCTTGACTCACCCTCTCTCAGCCTGGTCTAAATAGCTCCCTAATTCTCCCCCTTTTTAAAAAATCATTAACAAAGTGTCAGTTAGACTCGAAACGTCAGCTCTTTACTCTCCTTGCAGATGGTGCCAGACCTGCTGAGATTTTCCAGCATTTTCTCTTTTGGTTTCTGATTCCAGCATCCGCAGTAGTTTGCTTTTATTAATGGCTCTATGATATTGCCAGTGATATGATAACTCCAGTGTCGATGCATGAGAGGTGAGCAAGCGAATGAATTCCCTCTGGAAGTCGCGTGACAAGTATTAACAGAAATCCAGGAAAATAACATGAACGAATCTTTGATTTGAATTGAAGCCTGAACTCTGGTTCTCCTTCGAGACTGTGCCAGGCCTGCTTAATGCTGCATATATTTCATGTTTTGCTTTTGTTTGTGAAAACAATTGAGACTGATTGATTTGCTGCAGACAACATCCACCAGTCATCATGGGTACAGAGATCAAGTCGTGCGTCTATCCCTGTCAAATGTTTTATTGCGCAGGTGAGGCTTCCAGTTTCGTGGAGGACTTTGTTTAGAAATACAGCAACGGAGCTGACATCCGGGATGGGACCAACGAGTTGATGTTCCATGACAGCGATGGTCGGCTTTCGAATGAATACACATCTCAACCGATCATGTGACAAGTTCTTGCAGACGGTGAAAGTAAAAGTAACGACAATCCCGGACATAGCCCCGCAAAACCACATTAGCGCATGGAACAAGTTGCCAGACGAGCTGGTGATGGATGGTAAAATTCCAATTCTTTTAAGGAATCTGGACGTGTATTTGAATCGGCAGGGTTTAGAGAGACATGGGTCAAATGCATGCAATCGCGGCTGGATCAATTGAAGATATCTGTTCGGAATGGACGAGTTCGACCGAAGACTGTGTTTTCAGTGCTGTCCATATCTAATGAGCTCTATGATAGTGCAGGTGAAATGATAAAAAAGATAAATAAAATCAATGAAGTAAAATTGTCTCAAGTTGTTGAATTCAAACAACTTCAGGTAATTTTATTTCAATTATTTTATTTATCTTTTTTATTTGTGTTTTTTTCATTGTTCTGTAACTCTTATTTCTTGATTGTCTCTCTTTCTCTCGCTCCCCACTCTCTCAATATCTTTTTCCTTACCTCTTCCCGCTTTGTTACCCTTCTCCCCTGTTTTCCATTTTGTCTCTGCTTCACCCATCCCCCACATATTTTGTCACATAGCACTGGCTGCAGCCTGCGTCATTCACGGCTCCTAATCTGCCTTCGATCTCTCCATGCACTCTCATTATCACCTTTGCATCTGGAGCCCTGACTCACCGTCTCTCAGCCTGGTGTAAACAGCTCCCTAATTCTCCCCCTTTTTTTATCTTTAACAAAGGATCAGTTCGACTCGAAACGTCAGCTCTTTTCTCTCCTTGCAGATGGTGCCAGACCTGCTGAGACTTTCCAGCATTTTCTCTTTTGATTTCAGATTCCAGCATCCGCAGTAATTTTATTTTATTAATGGCTCTATGATATTGCTGGTGTCATGATAACTCCAGCTTCGATGCATGAGAGGTGAGAAAGCGAATGAATTCCCTCTGGAAGTCGCGTGACAAGTATAAACAGAGATCAAGGAAAATAACATGAATGAATCTTTGATTTGAATTGAAGCCTGAACTCTGGTTCTGCTCCGAGACTGTGCCAGGTCTGCTTAATACTGCATATATTTCATGATTTGCATTTGTTTGCGAAAACAATTGAGACTGATTGATGGGTACGGCGATCAAGTCGTGCGTCTATCCCTGTCAAATGTTTTATTGCGCAGGTGAGGCTTCCTGTTTCGTGGTTTGGTGGAGCACGTTGTTTGGAAAAATAGCAACGCAGCTGAGATCCGGCATGGGACCAGCGGGTTGATGTTCCATGACAGCGGTGGTCGCCTTTCGAATGAATACACATCTCAACCGACCATGTGACAAGTTCTTGCAGACGGTGAAAGTAAAAGCCACGGCGAGCACTGACAGAGCCCTGCTAACGACGGAAGCGCCGCACATGGTCAGTGCGGGGATTGAACCCACGACCTTGGCGTTATTAGCATCACGCTCGAACCAGCGGAGCTAAACGACAAACCCAGCGCAGCCCGCCGAAACAAATGCCTATATTGCCGGTGCTCACAACCACGGCGGCTGTTCATTTTCTGCTTCATGTCGATCGCACGATCGTCTGAAGTATTTCCTTTCGTTGCAAAGCTTTTCAACGAAATAAAAGCATTGACCTTTCCAAACGCGCATACTCGACTTAACCATTTGCTCTGATATTCAAAATTAAGCACAATGTCC
This sequence comes from Chiloscyllium plagiosum, assembly GCF_004010195.1. Classification (NCBI taxonomy): domain Eukaryota; kingdom Metazoa; phylum Chordata; class Chondrichthyes; order Orectolobiformes; family Hemiscylliidae; genus Chiloscyllium; species Chiloscyllium plagiosum. Next base: position 39,261 of record NW_025214513.1, on the reverse strand, counting down.
GGACGCATGCAATTTCAATCGCAATGCCACCAGCTCAGCTGCAGCTTGTCATGTTGACATATATCGTCTGGAGAAACGCACCTTCAACGATCGCTCACTGTTCTACTGGATACTCACAGACTTTTGGAGTCAGGGTTATGTGCTGCTGATAAACTGCTACGAACCTTATGCCAAATGCATTTGAATTGTAATCTAACAGTGGGATTCTTTCTGCTCCCGAACGACGCAGTTGCTTTGGTGTCAGCAACAGCTCAGAAGTCAATTGCACGTTTTGCTCAATCACTCATGTTGCTTATGCAATCTTCGTTTGACAGCATATTTAGCAAGTTATCACGCCTTCCTGCAGCATTCGTCAGTGACAGATCAGATGGTAAGATGATTGGTTCAGACAGCATGCTACATCCTACATTTGAAAATGGAAAAGGTGCAAACGTTCACAGGCTGAACACTCACTCACTATTTTGCCTGGCGCGTCAGAGGCTGGGAGCTGATCTTATGGAGGCTATTCAATCATGTGGGGCATGAATCGGGTAAATAGACAAGTTCCTTTCGCTCAGTTGTGGCAGTGCAGAACTAGAGAGGATAAATCTGGTGGGGGAGGGCGAGAATTGGAAAGGCAGTGAGGGGCAACGGCTTCACGCAGAGGGTGGTGCGTTTCTGGAATAAGTTGCCAGACGAGCTTGTCATGGATGGTATAATTCCAATACTTTGAAGGAAACTTAACGTCTATTTTGAATAGGAAGGGTTTAGAGAGACATGGGTCAAGTGCATGCAATCACGGCTGGATCAGTTGAGGATATCTGTTCGAAGTCGACGACTTGGACCGAAGTCTGTGGTTTCCATGCTGTCTGTATCTAATGGCTCTATGATATTGCTGCACACGTTGCTACCAGGTGAGATGTTATTTTGGTAACTCCAGAGTCGATGCATGAAAGTTAGCAAGCGAATTCATTCCCCTGGAGTTCATGTGAAAAGTGTTGATAGAAATCCTGCAAATAAAATGAATGAATGTTTGATTTGAATTGGACCCAGAGCGTTGTTTCTCGTCCGAGTCTGTGCCTGGTTTGCTTCATACTGCATACATTTCATGTTTTGCATTTGAATTCTCCTTAACTCTGTTTTCCAAATCTATCTCATGCCCCCTTTTTGCCTTTCTGATTTCCTTCTCCAGTGTACTCCGACTGCCTTTGTACACTTCCAAGGATTCATTCGATCCATCTTGTGTATACCTGACTTGTGCTACCTTCGCTTTGTTAACCAAACCCTCGATTTCTCTAATCATCTAGCCTACCCTACACCTACCAACCATTCTTCCCAACCTGCCAGGAATATGCTGTCTCTGGACTCTCGCTATCTCATTTCTGAAGGCTTCCCATTTTCCAGCCATTGAAAGTTCGTGCCTAATACCGTCATAATTAGCCTTCCTCCAGTTTACAATTTCAACTCTTATATCTGGTCTACCCTTTTCCACCACTATTTTAAAGCTAATAATATTATGCTTGCTGTCCCCAAAAGTGCTCCCACACTGAAATCCTAGTCGCTTGCCCTGCCTTGTTTCCAAAGAGTAGTTCAAGTTTTGCACCTTCTGTAATACGTGCATCCACATATTTAATCAAATAAAATCTTATACACTCATAACAAATTCCTCTCCATTTAAACCATTAACACTATGGCAGACCCAATCTATGTTTGGAAAGTTAAAATCCCCAACCATAACTTTCCTATTATTCTTACAGATAACTGATAACTTCTAACAAATCTGTTTCTCAATTTCCCTCTGACGATTCGTGTCTCTGTGGTTCTCAATGCCGCTGTGTGTGTAAGCCTTACTTGATGAGTCTAATTTCCCATTCTGTTTCTCTCTCTGTCTCCTGTATGTAATAAGGTAGTTCCTATCTCCATAGACTTCCCAGCTGCTGAGTGTCTCGTCCATCACCTCATTGAAGATGGGTTGTCTTCCAGAGGAACAAACGTTAATGGAGGCCTGGAGTTTTCAATAAATCCTGCCGCGAGTTAAGGTCACACACTGTGAACAGAGCAGAGATCAATGGGAGAGCTCCAAACATCGGTTCACATAGTGTGGGATAGATACATTTATGGACGTGGAGCAGAGTACAGACACACTCCAAGCTTAATCACCACCCCTAATTTAATGTATGTTATAGCAAGCCAGTATAAGGAGTTCACAGTCATCAATCCAGTCCTGTACTGTCTTCGTGAGCATCAGTGCAACACAGGTGAAAGCAGCGTTCACAAGAGACGGTGGCAATGCTTCCTGGGATCATTCTGTTCTGTGTTGCCTCTCTGAAACTATATCTGTGTCACATTTTGTCGACCAGTGTCTTCAATCATTCGAACTCCTATAACAGTTACTATCTTTGTAACCTTCTCGTATCTCTCTTATTCCTCCACATATTTGAAACGTACTCCAAACTAGACTACCATCCCCATCTCAGTAAATTGTGATTGTCTCCAGAGCATGTCTTATCTCCGTAGCCTTCTCTTCCAGTAAATAGACCAGAAGCAGACCCTTCAATCCATCTCGTCCATGCGAACCAGGTTTCGTAAACTGAATTAGTCGTATTTGCCTGCATTTGGCCCATATCTCTTCAAACCTTCTCCACTCCATATACCTGCCCAAATGTCTCTCCCATGCTTTAATTGTACTTGTTTCTAACATTTCCTGGCTGTTCGTTCCATATATAGAAAATGGAGAATAGAACATTGAACACTGCAGTGCAATTCAGGCCCTTCGGTCCTCGATGTTGCGTGAAACTGTCAAAATAATCTAAAGCCCAATATACCCGGTTGTTTTCCATTTTAATGCATATGTCTGTCCAATCACCATTTAAGTGTCCTTAAAAAATTGCCACTGTTGCGGGCAGTCCATTCCACGACCCTACTATGTTCTGAGTAAATAAACTACCTCTGACATCTATCCTATTTCTATCACGCCCCGAACCTAAAGCTATGTCCCTCATGCGAGCCACCACCATCCAAGGAAAAAGGATCTCATTGTCCACCATATCTAACACTCTGATAATCTGATATGTTTCAATTATGACTCCTCTCAATCTTCTCCACTCTAATAACAACAGCCTCAAGTCCCTCAGCCTTCCCTCATAAGACCGTCCCTCCATTCCAGTAAACATCTCAGTAAATATCCTGTGAACCATTTCCAAAGCATCCACATCCTTCCTATAATGTGGTGACCAGAACTATGTGGAATACTCCAAATCCCGCCGCACCAGAGATTTGTACAGCTGCAACATGTCTTCATGGCTCCGAAACTCAATTCCTGTATTAATAAAAACTAAAACATTGTATGTCTTCTTAACAACCTTATCAACCTGGTTGACAACGTTCTGGGATCTATTTGCATGGACACCGACATCTCTCTGTCTATCTGCACTACCAAGACATTTTCCACTAGCCGAGTCCTCTGCATTCTTGTTACTCCTTCCAAAGTGATTCACCTCACAGTTTTACACATTATACTCCATTTTTCTCCTCTCAGCCCAGCTCTGCAGCTTATCTATATCCTCCTCGAATCAACAACATCCTTTGACACTATCCACAACTCTACCGACCTTTGTGTCATCCGAAAATTAACTAAACTATCCTTCTAGACACTCATCCCAGTCATTCGTAAAAATCAGAAACACCAGTGGCCCCAAGTGAGATCCTTGTGGTGCAACACGAGTTACTGTACTCCAGGATGAACATTTCCACTCAACCACAACCCTTAGTCTTCATTAAGCTAGCTAATTTCTGACCCAAACCGCTAAATCATCCTTAATCCCATGCCTTCATATTTTTTGCAACAGCCCACTGAGGGGAACTTTATCAAGCGCCTTACTGAAATCCATGTTCATCACATCAACCGCTTTACCCTCATCCACTTGTTTCATCGCCTTCTCAAAAAACTTAATAATTTTCGTGAGGCATGATGTACACTTTACAAAACCGTGTTGACCACCCCTAACTCACATATTCTTTTCTCAATCGTTATAAATCATATCTAACAACTCTTTCCAACACTTTACGCGCAACCGAAGTAATGCTCACTGGTAATTGCTAGAGTTGTCTCAACTCCCCTTTTTGAACAATGGAGTAACATTTGCCACCTCCAGCTTTCTGCCACTATTCCTGTAGACAATGTCAAAATAATTAGATTACAAAGTGGAAACAGGCCCTTCGGCCCAACAAGTCCACACCGACGCGCAACCTACCCATACCCTTCACTACAGGAAATTTAGCATGGCCAATTCACCTAACCTGCATATCTTTGGACTGTGGGAGGAAACCGGAGGACCCGGAGGAAAGCCACGCAAACACGGGGAAAACGTGCAAACGCCACACAGTCAGTCGCCTGAGGCGAGAATTGAACGCAGGTCTCTGGCGCTGTGAGGCAACAGTGCTAACCACTGTGCCACCGTGCCGCCCACGAAGCTCTGCAATCTCCTTCCTGGATTCCCAGCGAATTTTCGGATAAAAGCCATCTGCCCCAGTGGTCTTATCTCCTTTTACACGTTCAAAAATTGCTAACGACACCTCGTTGTGAACCTTAATCCAATCAAGACTGGTAGCCCGTATCTCAATATTCTCCCCGATAACATTGTCATTTTCCATTATGAATGCTGATGAAAAATATTCACACAGTGCTTCAACTATCTCCTCTTACTCCACACACACTTGTATTATTATCCTTGATTGGACCTAATCTTACTCGATTCATTCTTTTATTCCTGATATACCTTACCGGTTTTCCTTGATACTATCCACCAATGAATTCCCATGTCCCCTGCTGGCTCTCCTGACCTCTCGCTTTTGGTCTTCCCTAGTTAACCTTCATTTCTCACGCACCCTAACTGAGGCATCACATCTCATCCTAACATAAGCCTTCTTCTTCCTCTTGACAAGAGATTCAACTTCTTTAGTAAAACATGGTTCCTTCACTCGACAACCTCCCCCCTGCCTGAAAGGTACATACCTATCAAGGACGCGCAGTAGCTGTTCCTCGAATTAGCTTCGCATTTCAATTGTGCCATGCCTGACAGTTTCCTTCCACATCCTATGCATCTTAAATCTAGCCTAATCACATCATAATTGCATTTCCCCCAGCTATATCTCATGCCCTGCGCTATATACACATCCGTTTCCAGCGCTAAAGTAAACATAACCGAATTGTGGGGATTACCAACAAAGTGCTCACCAACTTTCAAATCTAACAACTGGCCGGGCTCATTCCGCAGTTCCAAATTCAATGTGTTCTCGACCCTTATGGGCAGTGGACATATTGTGTCAGGAATGATGAAATACAAATAGACTGGAAATGCAACTTACACAGAAAAACTATGGAACCGGAAGAGATTGCAGTCGAAGCTCAGAATACAGTGGCACTGCAACCCCAAACGCTCATTGATACAGTTTCTCGAAATTAATTTTGACATGGTTTTTTACTATTTGGCTCAGATCTGTGATCCGGACCAATGTTTCTCTGTCAAACCTATGTCGCTTGGGGAAAAATGTCTGCTGGAAGGCAAAGACAAACATCCGTTGAAATAATGCATTATAGATTCAAGTAAAAGCTCTAGTATCTCTTCTTTGGGCTTCTTGCATCTTTTCAAAATGTGGCAGCTGATTTGGTGATCATGTATCGCTTCTAGAACATAGGACATTACAGCGCAGTACATGCCCTTTGACCCTCGATGTTGCGCCACCCTGTCATACTAATCTGAAGGCCATCTCACTTACACTATTCCATGTACGTCCATATGCCTGTCCAATGACGACTTAAATGCACGTAATCTTGCTGAATCTACTACCATTGGAGGCAAAGCATTCCATACCCTTACTACTCTCTGAATAAAGAAGTTACCTCTGATATTTGTCTTTACCTATCTCCCCTCACTTTAAAGTTGTGTCCCCTCGTGTTTGCCGGTCCCATTTTTGGAAATAGGAAGTATTGATATTAGATTGGATGAAATCGTGGAAGTGGTTCCTCTCTTCGCATTTATTTCCTCTTGTATTGGCTTTCACCAGTTAGATATCACCCCACCGTTTTAATAAAAAGCCAATGCGTGTGGGATCTCCTTACTGCTGTCCAGATGATAGCCCTGCTTCTGCTCACTTGCAACTTCATGCTGACACATGCTTCTCAAAATATCTGAATATGTGGTCACTTAACGGTAAAGGATCTGAGCAGGTAACAAAATAGTATGACAAACTCTTCAACTGCTGCAAACCAAGTGTACCACCTTCACTATTCAGAATAACACTTAATATTTCTGCTAGTCCACAATTTCTCGAAGTGATAATACTTTTACTAGCTTTGTTACTTTAAATAATTGTGTGTTGTGTCTCTGTGCATGTGGTTTGTTTCTATTTATTTCTGTTCCTCATGGGGTTGCAATTCTTGCTGTATCGCCCCCAAGTCAATTTAATGCTGCCATTCTTCCATCTCCACATGGGCATTGTTGCTGGTTTTCCTCTGAGATCAGTGCAAAACTCTCCAAGTTAATTGTAAGCCCTATACGTTTTTGTTATGTTTCACCCCTGCAATCTGGGGTGCTAATTAGAAATTTGAGTATTGATGGAAAAAAATTGAAACCTTTACTGATCAGGATATTTTCAACGGTAGCAACACAAGGGTAGAAAACGTTCAAACTACAGAGGCAATGAGTGCTGATTGGAAATAGCACAGAGAATGGACGAGAACTGTCAAGCCTTGTAGTTTGTTTTGATTCAACCAATCGACAGTTTCCATTCTCAGTTTTATTTGGCTGGACAATGCCTTGACTACCAGTCAAACTGCCATTTTAAAATTTAACAGCTTTAAGCTGTCAATTGCCCATCAATCATGATGACTTTCCGACCCATCGGAACTGCTTTCTTGTACAGTGTTAAATATTGTCGATATTCCTGCAGATTTCCTTATGAAAGTAGATGTTAAAAAAACTGGAAAAATACTTGTGGTATTTTAAAGCAATACTCAATGTATGTATTTGAATATCGGAACACTTTGCAAATGGAATATCCAACATACAGCTGATATGAGTAAAACGGAATCTCTGTTTAAGACTCGAAATGGTTTAACCCCCTGAAAAACCTATCCTGTTCTTAGACATCCGGTTTGACCATTGCATCAGTCTGGATATTGGAAGATAATTTTCGCAAATTGATCATTTCTGTTAACTGCTGTTTAATACATTGCTGAAACTTTGGAAATTGCACTTTATTCCATTCATAAAACGACGATATTTTGTGAAATCATGAGATATGCACAATGCAAAAGCAATTGTCAGTTAAAGTTGCTGGGACAAGGCTGGTAAACTTAAATTTGTATTTTGTCGAGAAAGGACTGAGATCTTAAGTGACTCACTGCCATCTAATGTTTTAAATTTAAAATTATGTATATCTTCAAATTCTTCATAGCCATGATCCACGCACTGTCTTCTACCTTTTATATAAAAACTCTGTTCTTTTGTTCTCTAATTGTTGTATTTCTTCCTTTTGTCCATGTTGATGACCTAGCCCCCTTAATTGGCTTTATTCTATTGATCACTTCCTCAGATGACCTCTGGAACTCATTCGCTCTTATTGAAAGCCTGCTTAAAAACCCTGTTTCACGTGTCTGGTCATCCATCCTCACTCTTCTGATACATGCCACGAACTTTCTCCTGTTTGGCAATCAGTACATCATTTTCCGTTAAAGCGCCTCATAAATATGACAATTTAATGCCCACTTTGGCAGGTTTAATTTATGCCAATTGGAATGTATCTGCGAAGCCTCTAGCTAAACTGAAGCAGGAAACAGCTTCAACCTGTGCACACATCTTAACCTACAATATTCCTGCTTCTCATTAGCTTTTCAAATGCACTGATCCATTCGAAATTGTGGACGGCACATTGACATTCAGAGAAAATTGCTTCTGATGGATGGAAGTGGTTGTTTCTGTACTTCTTCCATTTATATTGATCTCAGCCCAAGTCACAGTTCTGAATTTCAGAGTAAGTCAAGACTGTTTTTGTTGAACTTTATCAATTCTGACCAGTTTGCCACACTTCCATGTTGTTGTATATTGGAAGCAGGTTTAAACTAATCAGACTGGGTTATATCAGACCTGTAGGGACATGCTGCAAGATCATTAGGTGGATAATAGGTTGTAAAATTTCAAGGGAAGGCAAGAGTCAAGATTAGAGTGGTGCTGGAAAAGTATACCAGGTAAGGTAACATCGGAGGAGCGGGAAAATCGAAGCTTTGG
>NW_025214513.1:4003-27782 GCF_004010195.1 Chiloscyllium plagiosum | reverse complement strand
GGGATTAATCGCACTGCAATTGCATTTCTTTTTTGTTGCAGTATATTTCCCCAGTTTCTGTGCAACTGGTATCAAATTGAAAAGGCACCCATACTCGGTTTGACACCAACAGATATTAAAGCAATGACATCATTTATGCAAAATGCAGCATGATTTATGACGACTCCCTCTCGGTTTTTACATCTTCACGGCCACATTCAGTAATATAATAAGAAACTGAATAGGTTGTTTGTTTTCACTGCACCATCAGAGGGTGAGCGGTATAAAATCTTGAGCGGCGGAGATATAGTGGAAAGACAGGTTTTTTCCTGGGTTAAGGGAGTCCAGAAAAGAGGGGTAGGATTAGGATGAGAGAGGAAATAAATGAAAGGGTCCTAATGGGCAACTTTTTAAAGCAGAGAATGTTGCATGTATGGGATGATCTGCTGGAGGAAGTGGTGAAGGTTGGTACAATCTACATATATCACATATCATATCATATCCTCTTTCTCCCTCCTGATTTATCTTTTTAAAAAATGTCCCTACAACTCTTATATTCTTCAAGAAATTCACTTGATCTCATTTGTCTATATGTCGTAACTATAATTCAAATAGTGCTAAAATAGTTATGGAAACGATAGGTTTTGTATAAAAGTTAAAGTTTCTCATTGGATCTGGGCAAATTTTGATAGAATGAAACAAAAAACATCCAAGAATGGATTAGAGTAAACTGTTTGCAGGTAAAAGGAGAGCCAAAAAGTGCGAGGCTTTTAAAAGTGAGATAATGAAAGTTCAGCGGCATTACGTTCCTGTTAGAGTGAAGGTAAGGCTGGAAACAAGAGGAAACAATGGAGAAATAAAGATGCTGATGTTCTGGTTAAGAATAAACATGTGTTATATATTAGAGTCAACGAGCCATACAAGACCTATCCTTTCTATAAGTATTTTAGAACTATTTGAATTATAGTCACTGGCCCCAAAGTGCTCCGCTATGAATACTTCAATCACTTGCCCTGCCTTATATCACAAGACAAGGAAAAGTTTTCATTTTTTATCTGTGGTGGTTGCATATACATATTAATTAAGAAATCTTTCTTGAGCACGTGTAATAAATTCCTCACCATCCAAACACTTAACATTATGGTGTCCCAATTTATGTTTAGAAGGTTAAAATTCGCTATTATTACAACTGTATTATTCTTGCATCTCAATGAGATCTCTCCACATATTTGATCTTCAATCTCACTCTGACTACTGGGAGGTGGGGGGAGGGGACTATTACAATCGCATCTCCTTCTTATTTATGAGTTCCATTTGCTTAGCTTTACTGTACAATCCCTCAGAAATATCCTCTCTTAGTACAGCAGTACTATCTCATGATAGGGAATAAACTGACGGGAAGCGTCTTCTCGCTCTTCCGACTTCCTTTGATGGTTTGAATTGCACTTATGAGACTCTGTACATAAATTAATCTATTTATTCTTAATAACTGAAAATAAAAACACAATAGGTGACTTGGTGAGGAGAAATATAAAGATACATTGTGCGTAAGGCAAATTCTGGAAAAAAGACATATTAGAAGAAAAACTCGTTCTCTCTGCTCAGGTCTTGCCTGGGCTGCTGTACCTTCAGAGTATTTTATATTTGCTTTTTCGATGAAATCAAATTCATCTCATTCGCTGTTTTGTTGTAGTCAACCATTTGTTCTGAGAAGTTTGCCTTTTCAGGATATACGTTGCCTTTTCGTGTACAATCTCGGAGTTCAATGTTTGGAGTACATGTTGTTACAACCTCTGCATCGGTCCATGAGGCACAATTAAAGAAGAAAAATGAATAACAATTTAAGGTCAAATATTATGATGTTGGTAAAAACAAGGTAGAACTTCAATTTTTTACAGATGCTGCAGGGAAAGACATCAAATGGAAAGTAGCAGGAGTTCCAGCAACGACCTCCTTGTGTCAGGTATATCTCAGTCTCGTGGAGCTGTGACGTGCTTCTTTGATTTGTGATGAACTCAGAAGAAGACATAACAGTAAAGTTGTAAATCCAGAGGTGAGTAGGAGGAGATAATCATCCGTGTATGTGTGCTCAAATCAGGGAATGTACCATGACATGTCGACAGAAGAACAAATAAACCCCAACTTCAGAAATAGTGCTGCAGACAATAAGCACAAATGAATTATGTTAAATTAAAATAAAACAAAGTTAAAATCATACAACACCAGGTTATAGTCCAACAGGTTTAATTGGAAGCACATTAGCTTTCGAAGCGACGCTCCTCCATCAGGTGATAGTGGAGGGCTCAATCCTAACACAGAATTTATAGCAAAAATTTACAGTTTGATGTAAATGTAATTATACATTGAAAAATTGATTGTCTGTTAAGCCTTTCATCAATTAGAATACAGTGATACTTTCACTTGTTTCATGGATAAATCACAAAACCTTTTCGTTTAAAGTTGCATTCTCGGGTTAGCTGTTAATAATGGTGATAGCGAGATAATATGTTGAAGGTATTCGCCCCCTGTGTTCTCTGTCTATGCCATGATGTTTAGATTGATTCTAATCTAAAAAGTGAGATAACAGAGTTTGACATCATTTCATACAGTTTTTGAGCTCTGACTAGGGCTTGTCCATAGGGGATGGCTGGTTCGAACAAGACTTCTTCTCTGTGCAGGATCTCCAACGAACATTGTACACCAGGTACATTGATGACATTTCCTTCCTCTGGACCCATGGCGACGCGTCACTGATAAAACTACACAATGACATCAACAAGTTTCATCCCACCGTCAAACACACCATGGACTACTATCGACTGTCTGTCTCATTCTTGGACACGTGCGTCTCCATCAAGGATGGACACCACAGCACCACACTCTACCACAAACCCACCGACAACCTCACAATGCTACACTTCTCCAGCTTCCAAGCAAACCATATTAAAACAGTCATCCCTTATGGACAAGCCCTACGCATACACTGGATCTGCTCAGATGTGGAGGAACGTGACGGACACCTGGAAGTACTCAAGGATGCCCTCACAAGAACGGAGTACGATGCCCAACTCATCGACCGCCAGTTACGACGTGCCACAGCACGGAACCGTAATGACCTCCTGACGAGACAGGTATGTGCTGCAACCGATTGTGTACCCTTCGTTGTTCAGTATTTCACAGGAGCTGAAAAATTACGCCATGTTCTTCGTGACCTGCAACACATTATCAATGAGGATGAGCACCTCACCAAGACATTCCCCACAACTCCACTACTTGCCTTTAAACAACCGCCAAACTTCAAACAGATAGTTGCTCGCAGCAAGCTGTCCGGCTCTCAGGACAACTCCATACAATCCTGACACGGTAGATGCTGCAAGATGTGTCAGAGTGTGGACATAGATACCATTATTGGGACACCTCCCCCCTTGTACATGGCAGGTACTCATGTGACTCAGCCAAAGTTGTCTATCTTATACGTTGCAGGCAAGGATGCCCGGAGGAATGGTACATTGGGGAAGCGGAGCAAAGGCTACGAAACGGATGAATGGACACCACATAAAAATCAACAGACAGGAGGGTTCCCTCCCAGTTGGGGAGCACTTCAGTGGTCCAGGATATTCAGTCTCCGACCTTCGGGTGACCATCCTTCAAGGTGGACTTCGGGACAGGCAGCAGAGAAAAGTGGCCGAGCAGAGGCTGACAGCTAAGTTCGGTACCCATGGGGAGGGCCTCAACTGGGTTGTTAGGTTCATGTCACATTACAGGTGACCAGCATTGCACTATACACACACACACACACACACACACAGATATTCCTACGAACACACACACAGACACCAACAGACATACATTCCCACATGCACTCCCTCACAGACTTAAGACACTACACTCAGTACACACACACACATACACTTTCTCACACTCACAACCCCCAACCCAGACAGACACACACACACACACAGACAAAGACCCACATGCACACATATATTTTGTGGGGTGAGTTTGTACTTGCAGGGTTACATTGTATTTTGCTCAAAAACTGCATGCATTCATGTAGAACTCGGAGCTCAAAAACTGCATGAATTTATGTAAAACTCAGTTATCTCACTCTTTTAGATTAGAATCAATCTACACATCTTGGCATAGACAGAGAACACAGGGGCAACACCTTCAACATATTGTCTAGCTATCACCACTGTTAACAGCTAACCCGAGAATGCAACTTTTAAAAAAAAGGTTTTGTAATTTTCATATGAAAGAAGTGAAAGTATCACTGTATTCTAACAGATGAAAGGCTTAACAGGCAATCAATTTTTCAATGTATAATTACAGTTACATCACACTGTAAATTTTTGCTATAAATTCTGTGTTAGGATTGAGCCCTCCACCATCACCTGATGAAGGAGCGTCGCTCCGAAAGCTAGTGTGCTTCCCACTAAACCTATTGGACTATAACCTGGTGTTGTGTGATTTTTAACTTTGTACACCCCAGTCCAACACCGGCATCTCCAAATCATGAAATTAAACAGTATATTGCCTCACCTGGAATATTGCATCCAGTTTCAAGTGCTACATTTCTGAAAAAAAAGTAAAGTCATGAGAGTGGGTGCATGACTGACTCGCAAAAGTGTTCCTTGGATGATCCATCTCACCGACTTCGAGAAATTAGGATTGTTCTCTGATGAACAAAAATTTTCATTTTGCTTGATGCCTTAAATCCCTGATACATTTGGGTAGATTCGCTTTGGACAAACTGTTCTCGCTGAATAAGAATTAAGAGAATTCAGGCACTTTATAAGTATAATTGGCAATCGAAACATCACAAAAGAAGATAAGGTGAAACTTACTTGAATGCAGCGAATGCTTTGGATATTTTCTGCTCCTGTAAAGTGTGCAGCGGACTCAGGATTAATTATGACATTCAAGGTGAATTCGCATTTCGCCTGGCCTGATGCTTTTAAAAAGCAATTGTGATTGTTCAGCAATGACACGATTCTAAGTTACACAGTAAACATAAAAATCTGTCCTGGCGTCTTCACAATTTCTATGCTTTGCACCCTATCAGTTCCCATTTTCACTTCCACTGCTTCGATGATCCTCTGTGTTTATTTTAGAAATTTTGCATCAGTAACAATTCAAGTTGCAATGTTAATATGCGACTAATGTTCTAATGGTTTAGCGAGACTCTCCGTGTGTGAATAGTTTCACACAGTGAACAATTCATTTAAAATTTGAGAATGCATCCGTTTGTAAATGTATACATTAATGTTGATCATTCTCTCTTGCAGAGGTATAAATTTCATGTTTACCGATGAAATGATAAATTAAAATACATGGGAAAGCTTCGTTTTTTGAATTTATTATCAGGCCTCGAGTAATTACAGATTTTTGGGTGTTCCAGAGCGACCAATTTATCAGATGTTGCGGAGTCAAATATAAATTGATAGATTATTTTAAATATATGTATTTCAATTGCTTTCATAAGGGATTAATACTACATATATTGCTCCCAGAAATAATAAACTAGACAAGATTGGATTCAGATTCTGTAACCAGTTGAAATGATTGGTGCTGAATTCTGCCTGTACATCTGATTTCTACCTCGCCTGATCCAAATCGAGGTGTGATTTATGATTTTCGTGGCTTTCTGTTCAGTAATATTCCTGAATAAGACATATCTGAGTCTCACTTAATGGGATTTGAGAGGTGTGGTGTGTCAAATAGATCCTAGAATTTATGCTCCACGAGTCATATTTGTGCGAGAAACTCCAGTTGAGAGAATCCGCCCAACGTTTTTCCATGTGTTGTGCCTGCATGTCTGACTGAACGTTGACATTTTTGACTGATAAACGTTTAATTGGACATCTGGGTGCCGATTTATGCATTAATAAACCAGCCTGCCCCGACATTGGGAATACTTTTAGTTTAAACAGACTCAACTTCCTCATTCATTTGCCTGCCTCTCATAGATTTCTGTGAGCAACGTTCCTGATTTTTATTATTATGTGACCCGTGGGCGTGACGATTTGTGCTTAAGAGGACATGGTCTCTAATCATTCTGCCTCTGGAGAATTCCGTAAGACAGACAGTGTGAAAAATGCAATTATATGAGTGGTCCACATGGAGGCGGAGAATTAACCGAAATAACTATGAAACACAACTAGACAAGTCAAGTGAAAGGTGTTTGCTGAGAAGGGAGTGGAATGTGTAAACTTGGAAAAATGTATTTTTTATGTATTGGCCTCGAAGAAAGAACTAAGCATACTCAAAGTTAGTGCATATTCTTTCAAGATTTATTAACCATTTCAGAAGCATTTTTATCGAAAAGCTTATGTTAAAGTTAATAGAAGTGAATATAATGACTGTATGCTACATTGAGACGAGATCGCATGCACAATGAGCCTTGAATTTTATGTACATCTGTAGCAATCGCCAGAAAGAGAATGAAAAGGCTCAGCATATAAGGGTGGCATCCATTCTGAATAAGGAACAAAGTTAAAAAAAAAACGAATTGAATTCAAACAACTGGGAAGCTACAAATTATTCCAACTATAATCATCTCAAAGATATCAATTTGAAAACGAAAGGACATCAATATTTATCTCAGTTACACACTGACAAACTGAAGTGATCTCACTATTCGAGTCAGCAACAGGACAGATAGTAGATTGGGAATTCAGAAGCCTTAATAAACAGATGAGGAAAATCTACAGTGTCCACAACTCATTCACTTAACCTGGAAAAGAGAGATAAAGTCATGATGCAGATGTTTATTATCAAATGCATTTAGGTTCTGAGTTGTATTCAGTGGCACACTTCTATATTTCACAAAACATCTTTGGCTGCTTGCTGTGTGAATTATTTGATTATAATCACCTTCACCAGAATGACGGCAGCTCTGTAGAAAATACTCAGGAAGAACAGGGTGATGAACGTGGAAGCAGTTGTCCAGATGTTGCCATTATCATCCCCATAGTCTTCAATCCAAGTATGATCTATTGAATCTATGAATATAAAGCTGAGAGAACATGTTTAGATTGTTTATTGATGCTGACCGATCTATCTGCATTTTAGAATTGTAATTAGAAGCCGTTACATCTTCTTTAGGCAGTCAGATATTTCTCAATTTTGACTCTCGATCTGCACGTATTAATGCATTATTGATTCGCAGCAAGAACTAACTAATATTAACTGCACATTTTCTCCTTACTGTCCGTGTCAGAACACTTTGAATTACTTTGTCTTTTAATCTATTATTGAAGAATATTATCATTTGAGGGATACTTATTGAGAACAATTATTTTAATTTTATCATTATATTTTAAATATGTGCTGTGACTGCAGTTTAGTTCAAGATTTTGCCCATCGCTGGATAAAAGTTCATATGTGATTCTCATCTTCATGATATATTGGTGACCAATTGCTTGGCATCTCATGAATGTAAATTACATCCACAGCATGAAAAATGCTTCATATTTTTGTTTGTAGGATCTGTATATTTAGGAATCAGTTTTTGTGCATGTCGCTCTTAATTTATTTTTTCTATGGCTTGATATTTATGTTTTTCCTTGTGTTTGTGGATGTGGTAATGTCTGCCTCTTGCATTGCATTTGCCCATTTTGGAGTGTGTGTATGAATAAACATACTCATGTTCTTTACTACTGATGTACTCACATTTTTCTTTGTATTCAAATATTGTTCCCTTCACGACGTGTAAGCATCATCATGCTAAACTGGCACTTCGTTGACGCCTACATTTATCTTTTAACGTTCTTGTGAGTGTTTACTTTTCGTTATGCCATACTACCAATATACAGCAGGATCTGTCTATTTCAGGTCCTACCCACATTCGGTTATTTTCATGTTTGTCCTCAATAAATGTGTGAATGCAACGCCATGTTTGGTGGATGTTTATCTTTGCGTGATGATCTGTTTTTGTGGCAATCTATCCTAAACCATTGCCTGATGTGCTTGTTTGTGTTATTGTGTGTGAATGTTTGTGATGCTTGTGCCATTCTCCTTGGTTAATAAACGCCCCATTATTTGCACGTCTGCATGTACGACTCAGAATTTATGTGTGTGTGTGACCATGTATAAGTGCTGATCAAAGTGGTTTCAAAATAAAATAAGCTGCCTCTGCAATCATACGTTTGTGATTATGAAAATTAAGAACTAATATTTATTTTAACCTATGCTCATACGTGCCTGTGTGAGCCTACACGTGGGAATTAAATTTTCAGATGTTGTATCTGTGTGCGTATGAATGTATGTCTATCAGCATTCTGCTGCATGCATAGAAATGCAGTCATGTCCATTTGTGTATTAATGTGCATCTACGCTTTTCATAGTTATGTGTGGATATCCTTGTCCATTTGTGCATGTGCTATTTTTTCTGTGAATATGCGTTTTTCTGGGGACTAGATGAGTGTTTTAAGTACCATTTGCATGTGTAGCTGTGTGTATGCAAACGTGTGTGACAGTTCATCTGTGTGCAAGTTTATGTATGCGCATAAACATGTGTCTTTAGGTGAGAGGCTGTGTATTTGTTTTTGCGTATGTATTTGTGAGCATCTCTCTGTAACTGTTTCAGCTCTTATACTAGACTATAATTTGCATTATCTTTGTGTTTTAATGGATTGTCAACAATTATGTCTGATCCTGATGTTGTCAGGAACATTTCTGACTGTCGTGGAAAGATAAATCTTTTAGAACATAGAACAAAACTGCGCAAACCAGGCCCTTCAGCCCTCGATGTGAGCTACTCCTTTGTTGCAGAGATTGAATTTCTGTCTCTGAGGTGAGCTCAAATTTCCACTATTCCAGACATGCAGACTTACATTTCCGAACATGCTGATTACAAAATATCTATAAATATTCTGTACGTGAAGCGAACTATGTCAGAAGTTCGAATACCAGAATTTCTCCCATGTGCTCCAGAAAACTGAGACAAAACTATGGACTTCAAACTGGGATGATGCAAATACCAGTTTAGGATTAAGGGGAGTCAATGTTAACAAACGATTAACAGGGTAAATCATGTCGAGCATATTCAAAGGTATTATTTTGCATGGAAAGTTGGAATCTTCAGACAGTAAAGAATAAGCTGACTGTTCCTGTCAGCGACTGTGGTACATTACAGTGGACTTCTATCTTGAAAACTCTGCAGAGTGAGTAAGAGTACAGACCGTTAATAATTCCCCTCTCCTCCTCCTTCGGCTGAACAACAATAATCTTCCTTTCGGTCTCTTTGTTGGGGAAATTAACATGCATTCTGTCAACTACTGCATTGGTACAAGATCCCTGGTTACACAGACACTAGTGTTCAAAGATTGTGAGAAGATTTGTGGCTCGGGTGCTCGTTGCTGTGGTTCTGTTCGCCGAGCTGGAAGTTTTTTGTTGCAAACGTTACGTACCCTGTCTCGGTGACATCCTCAGTGCTTGGGAGCCTCCTGTGAAGCACTTCTGTTGTGTTTCCTCCGGCATTTATAGTGGCCTGCCCCTGCCGCTTCCGGTTGCGAGTTCCAGCTGTCCGCTGTAGTGGCTGGCATATTGGGTCCAGGTCGATGTGTTTGTTGATGGAGTTTGTGGATGAGTGCCAAGCTTCTAGGAATTCCATGGCTGTTCTTTGTTTCGCTTGCCCTATAATGGTAGTGTTGTCCCAGTGAAATTCATGTTGCTTGTCCTCTGCGTGTGTGGCTACTAGGGATAGCTGGTAGTGTCGTTTCGTGGCTAGTTGATGTTCGTGGATGCGGATCGTTAGCTTTATTCCTGTTTGTCCTATATAGTGTTTTGTGAAGTCCTTGCATGGCATTTTGTACACTACGTTAGTTTTGCTCATGTTGGGTATCGGGTCCTTAGTTTTAGCTGAAACTGACAACCGGAAGCGGCAAGGACAGGCCACTATAAATGCCGGAGGAAACACCACAGGCGCGCTTCCCAGGAGGCTCCTAAGCACTGAGGATGTCCCCTAGACAGGGGACGAAACGTTTGCAACAGTCGTGTTATATTCAACTTAATCTGCACTCTTTGCGATTGGTACTTTCCAATCAACACTAATTTCAAATGTCTCTTAAGATTGCGTTCCCAATTGTTGCATTGTGGCAATTGAAAGCTGACATGAATTTCGTAAGAATGTGCAATCGGGGAATCAGGAAAACCAATTTCAAAATTCGTGTTGTTCACTTGACAGAAATTGGGGATTTTCAGATTTCGTTTTATTGGAATTAAAAATGGAAAAGTTACTTTTCAGAATCCGGCAATGCGTGAGCTTTACTTTATCTCTGATCTTAACTTTGTCCGAGCAGGGAACATTGACTGCACAAGGCATGAGTCCAACACCTGTTACTAATCCAACTTAACTTTACAACTGGAATATAATTAAAAGTGAGAAGCACAATTAATTAAACGGTTGAATATTTAAATCACAATTGGAAGAAAAAGCTTTATTACTTTTGTTGAATTATTAAAAACATCTTCGAATTTTTTATTGACATGAATTAATAGTGCCCATCAGTGCAAGTGAAATGTTCACAAAACATGGTTTACCGCTGGATTTATCGACTGTTCTGTTGATGATCTTCAGTGGAATCGCTTCATGTCCCACCACACAGGAATAAGAAGCACCACTGGCCCACTCCTCTGTTGTAATGGACAACAGGGTGTCCATGAAGAAGGAGGTGCTCTCGCTTTCCGCCATCACCTCGGTGTTCTTGTAGTTACTGGGATTAACTGGCTTGTCATTGTTTGTCCACTTGACTAAGATCTCTCGGGAAGAGAAGCCTCTCACTACACAGGTGAGGGAGAGAAACCTTTTAGCGGAAACATCTTCTGTTGGTGGCAGGAGGAACGACACTGATGGCTCCAGTAGCGTTTATCCTGCAGAATATTTGAAACAAATATAAATCCACTATAAAAATCCAAAATCAATATTGCAATTTCAGACATATTAAAATGTGCCAGTTTGGTTTTTAAATTTGGGATTTATTCACTCTCATTTTCTGATCGAGCAGAATGATATCCATCCTAATCATTAAGAGTGAAGAGTTTAATTCGAAAATCGCCTCCATGTTTCCTGTTTCCAACCTACAACTAAGACCTCCTGTCCATTTGTCATTGCTGATGTTAAAAACACAAACCAGGCTTCTTCACACTTTATTTGACTTATAACGAAAAAAGAACAAGCTTTGGTCCATCTTGTTCTCAATCAAATATTTAGCTATCCTGACATCAGACACATGTTTAATGCTCCCAATGTTATTAGGAGCCAATCCAAGCATGTCATGTATGTTACTGGATCGAGATTACACATAGGATGCCTTGTTTTTTCATCTCACCGCTCACCATTTTCCTTGTGAATGGAGTTCTCAGTGGAGTCAGTAGATACAGATGGTTCACCAAACCTTCAAAACTAACGTGACTCATCCAGGCTTCAGTAGAAGTGATTAATTTGCTGGTCACGCTGTCGGGATTTTCTCTAGGCCGATTAGAGATCTCTGATTTCAGAGTCTTCTTTTCTTGCACAAGGTGACATTGGCACCAGAAGAAAGATTGGACACAACACAGGTTAATGTCACCGTCGCCTCCAGTAAGATGTGTTCTAATGGCGGTGGTAGGAGTGTAACTGTGTAATCGTGGCAATCAGTAACTCCTATGAAACAGAAATCAAATCAATGAAAAATGCCTCTTAAGGATCAAAACACCGAGTCTTCAGGCTATTTACTCATGAAGTGAGGAAACCACCTTTGACATGGCAGCTTCCAAATGTTGCTGAAATGATGGTTCCTCTTGCTGACATATTTTGATTTGTGAAAACATTTGTTATTATCTATAACATGACGCATGTAATCATTCATAAAGGCTTTGTAACTAGTGAAACCTGTGAAAAAGTAAAATCAAAGATACCATGACGTAACACATGGAATTACCTTCCTTTCAGAGCTCTTCTCTCAGTTAGGACCATCCTTTGATACTTTTGACAAGCTTAATCTGAATATAACGATTTCATTTCTATGTTCATGAAACGTACTTGCAAATGCTGCTGGGCATTCTGAATGTCAAATTACATCCCCAATTTTTAACAAACTGTAATCAAACATAATTATTTTCTTTGTTCTCATGCGTTTGCAGGCGTTTAAAAGTGTTATGGGGCAGTTATCAGTCACAGAAATTCCGTTCAATGTGTTTAACGTTATTGTAAATTATTTGTATTATTGGTGTGAGATCATTTTCAAAAACATACCATGAGATATTATTCCTCCTGTCAAATTTGTAGTAGATCTAAAAACAAAACAGTGAATTTCTTAGTAGAATAGAAACAAAAGAAATACGAGTGTCTAACATTATTCTACAAATTGTTGGAAATTTGCGTGAGCATTATTCAGACTTCCACTGATCACTGTGGGAACATCTCCATCCGGACACCAGGCTGAATACGCCTGACTCTAATTCCTCGTTCGTTCATCGCTACTGTAGCCTTCCCACTAAAATGTTTTCTCCTGCCACATCCACTAATTGCAGAGAGTACCTTAAAGAGTTTCAATTAGGCTCTGTTTGTCCGGATTGATCAAATGTGATACCAACTTGCTCTTCGGCCTGCTCCCATGAATAAAGTTAAAGAGCTCAGTACCAGATAAAATCTATGAAGTACAATGCCCAAGTCCAACAGGTCATTCCTGAGCAGGAAATGAGTCATTGACCACATTTTGATTTATTTTGCAAAAAGGGTAACTGCATATTTTACCTTGTAATTTTGAGACCACAAGATAGTAAGATATAGGAGCAGAATGAGACAATTCGGCCAATCGAGTCTGCCCTGCCATTCGATCATGTGTGATATGTTTCTCTACCACATTCTCCAGCCTTCTCCATGTACTAACCGATCAATCGCCATCATAAATACAGTCACTGACTTGGTCTCCATAACCGTCTATGGTAATGAATTCCACCATCCTCTGGCTGAAGAAATTCTTCCCCACCTCAGTTACAAATGGTGCACCCTTTGCCTCCGAGGTTATGCTCTCGTGTCCTTTTCTCGCCTACTTGTCAAAACATTTACTCCACGTTCACCCAAACTCGGACTCTCTGTATGTGTTAAGTTTCCAAAAAATACCTCTGTGACCCTAATGCCCCGGCCCACACAAGACACGCACCCCTCCCCCACCCGCTAAACCCTTTAGCCTTAATGAAGTCACCAGGCGTGGATTCGGCACTCTAACTGCCTCTCCAAGTGTGGTCAGCCAACAAACTACTTTTAAAAAAAGACTGTTAAGCCAGCTCACATGTCTTCAATATAGAGGAAAACATGCTCTTCTGATTAGACTTAATGTTGAATTATGAGCAATGCTAATGTCACACTCAAACTGAAATGCATGACACGTTTGTGAATGAGATGCTGCACACTTTAGTGCTGTTGACTTAGTTTGATAAATGTGTGTATCTGATTCACATCGGAGTTCAGAATGATTTCTAGTGCTCTCGTATGTATGTCTTACCCTGGGGTGTGGTGATGTTTTGACTTTGAGTGTTCTTTCCATGAGTGACCTGGCAGTTAAACACTGCGCTGTTGAACCATTCACCATAACAGCGGTCAGCCGATTCATTGCCGAGAAATTCCCATTCACCTCACACACGGGAGATGTGAAGACACCAGAACTAAGAGAGGGCCTGAAAAATCTTTGGCGAGTAGGATCAAGGATAACCCCAAGGCCTTTTATGCGTATGTGAGAAACATGAGAATGACGAGAACGAGGGTAGGTTCGATCAAGGACAGTAGTGGGGCACTGTGTATTGAGTCGGAAGAGATCGGAGAGGTCTTGAATGAGTACTTTACTTTAGTATTTATAAATGAGAGTGACCGTATTGTTGAAGAGGAGAGTATGAAACAGACTGGTAAGCTCGAGGAGATACTTGTCAGGAAGGAAGATGTGTTGGGCATTTTGAAAAACCTGAGGATAGACAAGTCCCCCCCGGGATTGGCGGGATATAACCTAGGATTATGTGAGAAGCAAGAGAGAAATTGCAGAGCCGTTGGCAATGATCTTTTCGCCTTCACTGTCAACGGGGTGGTACCAGGGGACTGGAGAGTGGCGAATATTGTGCCCCTGTTCAAAAAAGGGAATAGGGATAACCCCGGGAATTACAGGCCAGTTAGTCTTACTTCGGTGATCGGCAAAGTAATGGAAAGGGTACTGATGGATAGGATTTATGAGTATCTGGAAAGACACAACTTGATTAGGGACAGCCAGCGCGGATATGTGAGGGGTAGGTCTTGCCGTACAAGTCTTATTGAATTCTTTGAGGAGGTGACCAAACATGTGGATGAGGGTAGAACAGTGGATGTAGTGTACATGGATTTTAATAAGGCATTTGATCAGGTTCCCCATGGTAGGCTTATGCGGAAAGTCAGGAGCTGCTGTTTGTAATGTTTATTAATGACTTGGAAGAGGGAGTCGAAGGGTGGATCAGTAAATTTGCAGACGATACGAAGATTGGTGGAGTTGTGGACAGTGAGGAGGGCTTTGTCGGCTGCAAAGGGACTTAGATATGATGCAGAGCTGCACTGAGGAGTGGCAGATGGAGTTCAACCCTTTCCATTGTAAGGTTGTCCATTTTGGAAGGACAAATAAAAATGCGGAATACAGGGTTAACGATAGGATTCTTAGTAAGTTGGAGGAGCAGAGGGATCTTGGGTCTATGTTCATAGCTATTTGAAAGTTTCCACTCAGGTGGATAGAACTTGTAAGAAGGCCTATGGCGTATTTACGTACATTAGCAGAGGGTTTGAATTCAAGAGTCGTGAGGTGATGTTGCAGCTGCACAGGACCTTGGTAAGGCCACATTTGGAGTACTGTGTGCAGTTCTGATCGTCTCATTTTAGGAAAGATGGGGAAGCTTTGGAGAGGGTACAGAGGAGATTTACCAGGATGTTGCCTGGAATAGAGAATAGGTCGTATGAGGATAGGTTGAGAGTGCTAGGCCTTATCTCATTGGAATGGCGAAGGATGAGGGGTGACTTGATAGAGGTTTATAAGATGATTCGGGGAATAGTTAGACAGTCAGAGACTTTTTCCCGCGGGTACAACAGAGTGTTACAAGGGGACAAAAAAATAAAGGTGAAGGGTGGAAGATAAACTGGGGATGTCAGGGGTAGGTTCTTTACCCAGAGACTGGAGGAGGCATGGAATGCACTGCCTGTGGGAGTGGCAGAGTCAGAATCATTGGTGACCTTTAAGCGGCAATTGGATAGGAACATGGATAGGTGCTTAAGCTTGGACAAATGTTCGGCACAACATCATTGGACGAAAGGCCTGTTCTGTGCTGTATTGTTCTATGTTCTATATTCTATGTTGCGATTTCTTCACTGGGACTCACGATCAGAAGAAGAGTTGTTGGAGAAGTGGACCTTTATGAAAAACATCGTATAAATTATCTGACAAATTTGATAAAAAAATACATTCAGTTCTTATGCAACAAAGCTTATTGTGGTTAATGGATACGAACCTTGATATTACAAACATCATAATTGTCCAGAGTGCTATAGAAGCTGAGATCAACACAGTACAATTAGACGGGCGTTGTGATAATGACAATGTAATGCTAAAATTAGAGGTCAGAGCAAGGAGGTCAAGAACGTACAAAAATGATAGGCCAGTTAAATCAGAGGGAGAGATAGCAAGTTTGGATGGTATTCATTTTAATGAAAGGAGTATGATAAACAATGCTGATGAGTTAACGGCATAAAGGAGGAAGTGTGCAATTGATATCATGGAGACATGCTGAGAGAGGGGCAGGAGTGGCAGTTCAATATTCCAAATATAATGCCTTCAAGTGAGACAGGGAAAAATGAAGATGGAGTGGGAGCGGTGAAGATTGTTGATGTTCACCAGTGTGAGGGAATATGTGGACATAGAAAACATTGTGAAGTGTTATGATTTTTTTTCAGAAATTAGGATAGATGCTGTGTTGCTGGATAAAAAACTAGTAATATTTCCAGGGCAGGTAACATGTATGCCAAGCAAAGGATGAAATATTGGGTGGCTGGCAATAATTTCTAATTCCTGGCCATCTGGGGATATGGTAAAACTGCCAATGTGGTATTGTTATGCAGGACAGACGAAGAGAAAAACAATGAAACCACAGGCTGGGAGTGGCAGTTCAATATTCCAAATATGATGCCTTCAAGTGAGACAGGGAAAAATGAAGATGGAGTGGGAGTGGTGAAGCTTGTTGATGTTCACCAGTGTGAGGGAATATGTGGACATAGAAAACATTGTGAAGTGTTATGATTTTTTTTTTCAGAAATTAGGATAGATGCTGTGTTGCTGGATGAAAAACTAGTAATATTTCCAGGGCAGGTAACATGTATGCCAAGCAAAGAATGAAATAGCGGGTGGCTGGCAATAATTTCTAATTCCTGGCCATCTGGGGATATGGTAAAACTGCCAATGTGGTATTGTTATGCAGGACAGATGAAGAGAAAACCAATGAAACCACAGGCTCGGCTAAAGCTCAGCTCTGTAGTAGGGAAGACATTGTAACTATGGAGAGGGGAATTAACCTTCATCTGGAAGGTTAATCAACAATTCTCTGCACGATTTCATTGAGCAATTTGATGTTAGTTTTCGAAGAAGTAAGTCGAATTCCAGATGATAGTAAAGATCAGAGCCAGATGAGATCAAGTTAATTTGACGAATTGAACCCTGAGTTAGCTGAATGGCGGAGTGCAGAGGGTCATGGCCATAGAATGTTTGTGTGGATGGAAGTAAATATCTAGTAGTGTTCTGCAGGGATCAGTGTTGATTTATTGATGTTTCTATTATGTAAAATCGATTTAGAATACAATGCACGAGATGTGGCCAGTAAGTTCACAGATGAAACGAAAATTGCCGTGTTGGTAAGTAGTGAGAATGATAGCTTTAGATTGCAGCAAGGTATAGAAGGGTTGGCGACTTGTGGTGAGAAATAGAAAATGGAAATCATTCTGGATAAGTGTAAGGTGATGCACTTGGTCAGAAGAAACTAAGAGGTATTATGTTTTGAATGGCGGAACCGTGAAAAGGACTGAGGATCTTTGGTGTGCATGTCCATCGATCCTTTGTAGTAATGTGGTAGGTGGATAAAAAGACTAAGAATGTGTGTCGGGTATTTGCTTTAATGAGCGAAGACATTTACATTAGGTGTTGGGAGATGATACTGGAAATTAATAAAACACTGGTTAGGCCAGACATGAAGCATTGTGTGATTATAGGACTGCATGTTATGGAAGGAATGTGATTACACAGAAGGCAGCATTATTGACATTTTCCAGGTCTTTTCCTGGGCTGGAAGTTTTTAAGTTATGGAATGTCATTAACCAAACTGGGGTTTTACTTGGAGCAGAGAAGAATGAGAGAGGAGATGATTGTGATGTCTAGAATTATGGTAGACATACACAGAGTAAACAGGACAAATCCTTTCCCCTTAATGGATGGAGCAATGTCTCAAGTGCACAGGGTTAAGGTAAGGACAGGAGGATATTGGGGAAACCAAAATCACAGAGAGTGTGTGAATCTGCAGCTCAGTGTGAGTAAGTCTTGAAGAGGCTCGGCACCGCATAACATGTGAGAAATATGCAGATGCACATAAGAAATGTCAAGTCACACAAAGCAATGCATCACTCACGAATATAGTGGACTGGAATAGTTAAGGGGCTGTTATTGATAGGCGTGGACTGGATGGACCTCAGGAACTTTTCCTGTACTCTATCTCCCCTATGACGATGTCAAATGTATTATAACTAATGCCCTATTCATGTTAACCACAGATGTGCTGTTCACCTCAGTTCCTACAAGATTTACATAGCATTCCAGTGCTCTGCTTTGACCCGTTGTGTTGAACCTCACAGGAGAGTTTGCTGCAATCTGCCTCTGACTCAGGCAGGGTCAACTGGCTGCTCAGAGTGCAAGTTCCATTGTTGTTCCTCACGGATGGATAAGTCTTCACTACAGTCGTGATTGGCCCCCCACATTTTTTCCAGGTCACCTTGGTAACGTCAGTGTTATAGTCCATGGCCAAACAACCAAAGATCACAGAAACGTCAGTGTTGTGTTGCTGACAGGAGAAGACAAGTCCATAAAGTTTGGGGGGAGTTGCAGTCTCAAGGATAGAATGACCAATTGAGCAAGTTAGTTTCTGTTAATTCGACCTAATTGGTTACCCAAATGTTTCCTCAGCTGTACATGGACACCGGTGTGTTCCTGCTAAAATCTTTAGTATACCTTGAATTTATTTTAGTTTCCAATCAGTTTTTGATCATGATCTATTGGTTCCCTCTTCAGAAACATGCCCTCTACCTTGACCATTACTATATAATTTAGAAATAGGAACACACTGATCTGACGAAGAGTAACTGCTGAAAATCTCACCAACTGACACTTTCATTGGATTGCAAGTGACGAGCATAGAGTTTTCACAAAATACAAACCAAGAAAACGCGGAAGTTGGAATTGGAAATGAAAACCGAAGTTGCTGGAGAAACCCAACAACTGGCTGCATCTGTGGAGAGAAACCAGAGTGAACGTTACGAGTCCATTGTACCTTCCCAGCTTATCAATGTCAGCCGGAATCCGCTCTCTGGAAATAAGGCAGTTGCAGAGCACTGGGACTGAGAAAATATCTGTCGCAGCTGATATCATGCTAATTGCCTAGAAGCTCATTGATCGACTTGACAATTATCTGAATTCTGGAGGCCTCGGAAACAAAGAGGACCATTAAAGGTTCAGAGACTTTGGAGTGTGACAGCTAGCTGAACTGAGCATTAGGTAAATATGATTCGAGAAATGAACATATACTCTTTAACTTCAATAACTATCAAACTGACACGCAATTTATTGCAAAACTCTAATCTGTCAGATTAATCACTGCTCTGACTTTCTGTCTCGACGTCAATTTCCATTCACTTTGAAAATCCCAACACTGTGACACACTCATTCACCCTTGGAAGACAGGATTCCCATCACAAGACATAACACACATTCAAGACAATCCATATTATGGACGAGAATGTAATCCCGATTCCTTTCACTCAATTCCACCCTTGCTACCCTGCACCTGCACACTGTCCACCTCTCAACTAACCAAGCCAACAGCCTGCCTACCTCTCAAATAACCAGGCTGGCACCCTGCTCACCTCTCAACTAATCAGTCCGACACCCTGCAAACCGCTCATCTAACCAGCCCAGCACCCTGCTTCCCACTCAACTCCCCAGCCAAACACCCAACCACTTCTCAAATAACCAGTCTGACATCCTGCCAACATCTCAACTAATGAGCCAGGCACAATGCCCACTTCTCAACTAAACACCCAGGTACTCTGCCAAATTCGCAACTAACCGCTCCGACAATCTGAGCAGCACTGAACTAACCAGACTGATACCCTATTGAACTCTCAACTAACCAGCCTGACACCCTGCCCTTGTCTTAACTGACCAGCTTGGTACCCTGTTGACAACTCAACAAACCAGCCTAGCAGCCAGTCCACCTCAACCCAACCAGCTCCGGACTGCCCTCACTTTTCAACTTACCAGCCTCGCACACTACCCACCTCTCAACCATCCAGCCCTGCAGCCTGTTGACCACTCAACTAACCATCTTGGCACCAGATAGACTTCCTGCATTTCAGCTCATAGTACCTCTCTCCTACCAAGCACAACCCGATCAAATTATTTCCTTGTGACCATTAAAATTTCTCTTGATGCCACACTGCCAGATTGGGTGTATGCATGCTTAGCCAGCAGCCACCCAACATCTCACCGCCTACCAGCTCAAACTCTATCACATTAACAATCTATCTCCCAATAGCTCACCAGCTTCCTACTTTGAGCCTACTGCACCAAAAAGTCAGATTATCGTACAACACAAACAGATCCTTCAGCACCGTTTATCCATACCAACCAGTGTTCCCAAATTAAACGAATTCCATTAGCCTGCGTTTGGCCCATATTTATCGAGATCTATTCAGTTCCTGTACCTGTCCAAATGTCTTAGAAATATTGTAACTGTATCTGCATTTACCACTTCCTCTGGAAGTTCATTCCAATGTCAGCAACTGCTGCAACAAAAAGTCTCAGCCCTTATACTCAATGCTCTGTGCAATTAAGACAAATTTTACAAACACCTTCTTCTTTCAAGAATCTATGTATCTCACCCATCAGGTCCCCGTGTTCGACAAAGCCACCTATTGCCCTGTCATTGACAGTCTAAGAATCTTTTTGTCTGAATCACCAGGCGACTATGTTCGGTAAGATGAATCATTGCATTATCATTCACTTTCAGTTGTGACCAGATTTGTCTTCCCATAATGCAATGAGTCATTTTTCCTGAAGAAGGGCTCATGTCCGAAACGTTGATTCTCCTGCTCCCTTGGATGCTGCCTGACCTGCTGCGCTTTTCCAGCAACACATTTTTAGCTCTGATCTCCAGCATCTGCAGTCATCACTTTCTCCTTCAGGTTATATGTCTATGTTGTGAAATGTGCTTCTGCTTTTCAAATTCACTGTTTACGAAAATTGCAAATGACAAGGTACTCGTCACCATTCCTTGCAGAAGAGAATTCCCCAACATTCGCATGCACTTCATACACATTTCACTATGGTATGCTTTTTCTCAACTCTCAGTCCATTCAACAACTGATCTCCTCTTTCGCATTGTTTCGATATAACCCATCAGGGTAAAGTAATTCCGAATAAACTACAATTATTGTATAACGTATATCGTCTCGTTATAATGATCAATCACATAGCGAAATTAGATATTTCCGTTCTACATTCTCCTAAAACTCAATTAATACCTTGTTCTATCTAGAATGTTCCAGAATATGAGTGACTTAATTCTTCATGAACTCGGTGTTGTTATGTGATTGCCCATTCACAATCCCATTCATGTCAGTGCACTGTCTCTGTCTAGTTTGACCATTCTATCCTCAGGTTAATAACTTTTAATCATTGCTGGCAGACTCGGACATCTTTGACAGATCAGTCAACTTTAAACATTTGGGTCTTTCATACAACAAAATCACAATTTGAAATATGTTTTATTTTATTTCATTAATTTGTAATTCCTGAGATTGTCTTAGGAGATTTTTCAATGTGTACATACTGATCAACCATAGTCAAATAAGAATGTTGAACTATTGTCAGGTGGAATGATTTAACATACCTTCTTTTGTTGTTCTGTTTCAATGACCGCAGATTTAGTGGCTATATTGATCCTGTCACATGGAAAATGTGGCTTTTTGATTTGTATCACTCGTTAGTTACTGGCTATGGCAATTGCACTTCTACTACTTGTTATCACAGAAGACATAATGTGGCGGTTCACTTATTATATCCCATCATGTTTCTTTCTCATTACAGCTGTGTGTAGAGTTACCCATGCCCTGCATTGTGCAACAACAGGATGTTCAATCTGATACACCGTTAATTAAACAATTGATTGGTTTGGAGCCATTAGTTGTCAGTATCTGAGTGGAACATATTTCTCTGAGAGAACAGCAGCCGTGGTTTAAGCAACGACTGGTGTTCACCTCTGTTTGTAAAAAACATGCCTCATTGCTTTATACTGGAAGCTGGTGAGGTCATATAATATGTGTCATGGTTCTGTTATACTGTTCCTGGCTTGGTGTTATCTTATTATTTCCTCCCATTCGTTTTAATTTTGTTTTACTGAAACCGCTGACCTTTCGACACATGTTTGTGAGTCGTCACATCTGGGAGAGACTGAGATGTCAGAGCACTAAAGATAATTACAATGACGCAGAAATCGAGAGCAGGAGGACATCTAAGATTTTGCTCTTCAGCAGAGCTGGCAGCTTCATTCTTTTGTCGAAGGTGCGTGATATATATATTACTTTTTCTATAACATTAGAGGAGCAAATACAAGAGATTACAAAACTTTCGAATTCATATTGCAAACGGTTGGATTCATGCTGTGCAATTTAAGTTGCTGCATAAACAACTTAATATATGTATCAATTCAGTCCAAGTTTAGAAAGCCGCTCAAGGGTGCAATGTAGAATCCCATCAAATCAATGCTTCGACTGAGTAAGAAGCAGTGCTACTGAGGGCATGCGAAAGAGTTCTCCCAGAGTTTTTTTTTTATTCCAGTAGCGTCAAATACACAGCACATTCGTTAGCAAATGTGTGAAAAAGAGTTGCGCACAGCCATTAAAAATTTTGGAACAACAAATGAACACTGTTGCACTCATTTAGTCCTTCGTTTACCAATTGCAAAATATTCAATAGTCCATTAAACAAAATTACATTTTGTAAATCCATTCTTTCAATTCAAGCTGTCATATTCCATGCGACTAACAATTAAACATAGCAATGTATGGCACACAACAGGCCCTTCGGCCCACGATGTTATGTTGAGGATTATTCTAAATCTAAAATAAAATAACCTAACCTGCGTACCGCTCAATTCACTGCCGTAAATGAGCATGCAATGCAGTCGCTTAAATGCCCCTAATGACTCTGCTCCCATCAAAAGCGCTGGCAACGCATTCCATGCATTAACAACTCTGCGTAAAGAGCCTACCTCTGACATTTCTTCTGTACCTTCCTCCTGATATCCTCGTGCAAGTCAATCCTGCGGGGGAGGGGAGGGTGGTGGAAGTATCTGGCTATTGACTCAATCCATGGCTTTCATTACCTTTATTTGGAGATGCCAGTATTGCACTGGAGTGTACATAGTTAAAAATCACACAACACCAGGTTATGGTCCAGCATGTTTAGTTAGAAGCACCAGTTTTCTGAGCGCTGATCCTTCTCCACAATCACCTGATGAAGGAGCAGCGCTCCGGAAGCTTGTGCTTCTAAATAAGACTGTTGGACTATAACCTCGTGTTGTGTGATTTTTAATCTCATGAACTTGTATATGTCGATCATGTCCCCTCTCTTCCTCCTTCTCTCCAGAGAGAAAACGCCGAGCTCAGTCGATGTCTCTTCGTAAGACAAGCCCTCCAGTTCAGGTAGCATCCTGGTAGCCCTTCTTTGCACCTTCTCGAAAGCCTCCATATCTTTCCCATAATAGGGCGACCAGAACTGGTCACAAGTGTGGTCTCACGAGGCTCTTGTAGAGCTGTTGCAAACCTCTCAGTTCTTAAATTCGATCCCCCATTAATAACCGGCACAATATATACTTTCTTAACAATGCGATACACTCGGGTGGCAACTTTAAGGGATCTATGCATTTGAACACCAAGATTTCTTTGTTCCTCCAAACTGGCAAGAATCCTGCCTTTAATTCTGCATTCAGCATTCAAGTCCGTCTTTCCAAAATGCATCACTTCGCATTTTTCCAGGTTGAATGCCATAAGCCATTTCACAGCCCAGCTTTGCATCCTGTCTATGTCGAGCTGCAGTTTGCAAAAGCCTTTGATACTATCAATGGAACCTCCAACCTTAGTGTCATCGGTAAATTTACTAACTAATCACTAAAACTCCTCATACAATTCATTTGTCAAAAACTACAAAGAGCTTAGGCCAAACAACGGAGCCCTGGAGCACACCTTCACCACTGACCTCCAGGCAGAATACTTTACAACTACAACTACTCTCTGCTTTCTGTCAGTCAACCAATTTTGAATCCAGACAGCCAAATCTCCCTGTATCCCAATCTCCTGCCTAAATTACTGAGGTTAACATGGGGAACCTTATAAAATGCCTTGCTTAAGTCAATGTACAGCACAAGCACTGTTAGACCTTCGTCGACCTGTCTTGTCACCTCCTCAAAGAACCAATAAGGTTAGTGAGGCTTGAGCTGC
>NW_025214513.1:0-2967 GCF_004010195.1 Chiloscyllium plagiosum | reverse complement strand
ATATGCTGTCCCTGATCGTCCCTACCTTCTCCCTGATCATTCCCTTATTCCCCACATATAAGTAAAATGCCTTTGGGTTCTCCGTAATCCGTCCTGCCAAGCCTTTATCGTGCTCACACTAGCTGTCATCAGTCCATTTCGGAGCTCCTTTCCAGTAAGACTGTAAACCTCTCAAGCTTTGCTAGATCCTTGATTCCACCACATTACGTAAGCTGCCTTCATCGTTTTGACGAGAAGCTCAACTTTTCTCGTCATCCATGGTTCCTTAATCTTATCCCTTCCTTTTTCTCAGAAGAACAAATTCGTGCATCACGCGCAATAACTGCTCCTTCTGTCTCTGCATGTCTGTTGTGTCCTTTCTGTCGAACAATTGCTCCCAACCTGTACTCCCCAACTCCTGTCTGATAGCGTCATAATGTTCTTCTCCACAATTAAATATTTTCCTTTGGTAACTGCTCCTTTCCCTCTCCAGGTCTGTGATAAATGTGAGGCAGCTATGGTCACAGACACCAAAACGCTCTCCCACAACGAGATCTGACACCTGTCCGAGCTTATTGCTGAGCACCAAATCCAAAGTCGCCTCTCCCCGCGTTGGTCTGTCTACGTACTGACTAAGGAAAGCCTCCTGAAAACACCCGACAAAACGGCTCGATCCAAGTAATCTGCACTAGGAGGATCCAGTCAATATTGGAAAAGTTGAAGTCAACCTTAACTACAACCCTGCTACATCTGCATTTTTCCAAACTCTGCATACCAATTGTTCTTCAATCTCCCTACTGCTAATCGAGAGTCTATATAAAACCCCAATGAGGCTCCATTGCTATTCTCAACTTTCACTCAAACTGACTCAGTTGAGAAGCCTTCCTCATCAACCTTCATTGCTATAGCTCTGATGCACTCTCTTATTAGCAATGCTACATCCCCTGCTCGTTTTCCAACCCTAACAGTTCTTTTCAAAAATATCCTACACCCTGCAGCATCGAGCAACCATTCCTGCTCCTGTGAAACCGACGTCTCTGTTATGGCCACAACATCATACTCACAAATACTGATCCACCCTCTAAGTTAATCATTCTCATTTCTGAATTTCCTTGCGTTAAAATAGATATACTTTAACCGTTCTCTTTTTTCCATCAAGTCATAAATCTTCCCGATATTTCCCTCCATCATGTAACTGTCCCATCACCAACCTCCTCTCTCCCCCCACCCCCTACCGTCTCCCTTCTGCAGTTTTGGTTCCCACATCCTTGTAAAAATGGTTGAATACTTTCCGAACCACACAAACAACTCTCCCACACAGGATATATGTGCCCCTCTAGTTCAGGTTGAACCCGCACTTGCTCAAGTCCCACCTTCCCCAGAAGGCATCCCAATGGTCTATTTATCTGAAGCCCGATCCTGCACCAGCCTCACAGCCACGTGTTAAGCTGCTCTAGGTGACTGTTACACGCCTCACTGTCTCGTGGTACCGGTAGCAAACCTGAGATCAATCCTCTTCTCGCCCTGTTCTTAAGCCTCCAAACTAGCTGTCTGCAGTCACTTTTCAGATTCTGAATCCCTTTCCTGGCTATATCAATTGTGCCAATATGCACCATGATTTCTGGCTACTCATCCTCCCCGTTCTGAATCTGTAAGCCCGATTGGTGACATCCCAGATCCTGGCACCGGGGAGGCAACTTACCTTCCAGCAGTCATGTTCATGACCACAAAATCTCTTGTCAATCCATCCGAGTATTCAGTCCCTAAGCACTATCGCTTTTCTAATCTCCCCACTTCCCTTCTGAGCCTCACTGCAAGGCTCAGTACCTGAGGCGTGATAACTATAGTTTTCCCCCGTTCGGCTGTCCCCACCAGCTGTATCCAAAATGGTATACTTATTGCTGAGGGAACAGGCACTGGGGATCTCTGCTGTAATTTCTGGTTCCATTTCCTCCACTTACTGTAACCCAGCTGTCCTGATCCTGTGTCTGAGGAGTGACTACAACATTCAATTTCTCTCTCAACTTTCAAATGATCCACAGTCCATCCAGCTCCAATTCCAGTTCACTGACTCGGCTTTAGAGGAGTTGGATGTGGGTGCAATTCTCGCAGATGCGTTCAGCAGAGATACATGTCATGTCTCTTACCTATCACATTCTGCAAGACGAACATTCAACTGCCCTATCGGTCAAACCTCCCTCATCTGAAAGTCCACACAGAACTAAACAAGGAAGAGATGAAAACAGAAAAAAAAGAGAAAACGTGAAAACTTACGAGTTTCCAGAATATTAGTCAGAGCAGCTGGGTGGGAGGGAAACTCTATGATCTAGGGTCTCGAGTTTGGATCTCACCCACTTTCAACTTTCCAGCAGTCCTCGCTTCTCTCCGCCCTCTCTCCTCGCTGTTCTGTTCAATTCTATCTTGAGTAAAAGTTTCCACAAGCTTTTGAAATTGCCTCACCTACCTGACCTGTAATTTTTGAACAAGGCAAAGTCTGGTGCTGGAAAAGCACAGCTAGTTAGGCAGTATCCGAGGAGCAGGAGAATCGACGTTTCGAGCATAAGCCTTTCATCAAGAATGAAGCTTTTCCAGCACCACACATTTGACTCCTACCTCCAGCATCTGCAATCCTCACTTTCTACTCTCATGCTGATCAGATGCTGTCTAATGGGCTGTACCTTTCCAGCATCACACTTTTCGACTCTAATTTCCAGCTTGTGCAGTCCTTAGTTTCTTCTCGTTGCAATATTATAGTCTCTGACACCATCCCATCCCATCTCGTCTCAGAAAATGGAGTGATTGTGCCCAGTGCTCCTACAACTCCTATTCTCTCAAAATGTTTTAATCTAATTCATTCCGATTCGGTCTCTTGTCAAATTTGAACCAAACACATTATCCAACAAATTTCAAACATTCTTGACACGTAGAACTCTACAGTTACCATGGCTAGTTATTATCTTCCTCTTTGCTAAACGTTTGCCTTCAAGT
>NW_025214512.1:43101-45146 GCF_004010195.1 Chiloscyllium plagiosum | reverse complement strand
TGACCTCCCAACTCCTGTACTTAATACTCTGACCAATAAAAGAAAGCACCACCTGCACTATCCTATCTACCTGCGACTCCACTTTCAGGGAGCTGTGAACCTGTACTCCAAGGTCTCTTTGTTCAGCAACTCACCCTAGGACCTTACCATTAAGTGTATAAGTCCTGCTAGAATTTGCTTTCCCAAAATGCAGCACCTCGCACTTATCTGAATTAAGCTCAATCTGCCACTTCTCAGCCCATTGGCCAATCTGATCAAGATCCTGTTGTAATCTGAGGTAACCTTCTTCGCTGTTCACTACCAATTTTGGTGTCATCTGCAAACTTATTAACTATACCTCTTATGCTCACATCCAAATCATTTATATAAATGATGAAAAGTAGTGGACCCAGCACTGATCCTTGTGGCACTCCACTGGTTACAGGCCTCCAGTCTGAAAAACAACCCTCCACCACTACCCTCTGTCTTCTACCTTTGAGCCAGTTCTGTATCCAAATGGCTAGTTCTCCCTATATTCCATGAGATCTAACCTTGCTAACAGTCTCCCATGGGGAACCTTGTCAAATGTCTTACTGAAGTGCATATAGATCACGTCCACCGCTCTACCATCAACACTCCTCTTTGTTACTTCTTCAAAAAACTCAATCAAATTGTGAGACATGATTTTCCATGCAAAAGCCATATTGACTATCCCTAATCAGTCCTTGCCTTTCCAAATAATGTACATCCTGTCCCTCAGGATTCCCTCCAACAACCTAGCCACCTCTGACATCTGGCTCACTGATCTGTAGTTCCCTGGCTTGTTCTTACCACCCTTATTAAACAGTTGCACCATATTAGTGAACCTCCAGTGTTCTAGCACCTCATTTGTGACTATCAATGATACACATTATCTCAGCAAGGGGCCCAGCAATCACTTCCCTAGCTTCCCACAGAGTTCTAGGGTACACCTGATCAGGTCCTGGGGATTTATCCACTTTTACGCACTTCAAGACATCCAGCACTTCCTCCTCTGTAATATGGACATTTTTCCAGATGTCACGATCTATTTCCCTACATTCTATATCTTCCATGTCCTTTTCCATAGTAAACATTGATGCAAAATACTCATTTAGTATCTCCCCCCATCTCCTGTGGCTCCACACAAAGGCCACCTTGCTGATCTTTGAGGGCCCTATTCTCTCCCTAGTTACCCTTTTGTCCTTCATGTATTTGTAAAAAACCCTTTGGATTCTCCTTACTTCAGTTTGCCAAAGTTATCTTATGTCCACTTTTTGCCCTCCTGATTTCTCTCTTAAGTATACTCCTACTGCCTTTATACTGTTCTCAGGATTCATTCGATCTATCTTGTCTATACCTGACGCTTCCTTTTTCTTAATCAAACCCTCAATTTCTTTAATCATCCAGCATTCCCTACACCTACCAGCGTTTCCTTTCACCATAACAGGAATATACTCTCTCTGGATTCTCGTTATCTCATTTCTGAAGGCTTTCCATTTTCCAGCCGTCCTATTACCTGTGAACATCTGCCCCCAGTCAGCTTTTCAAAGTTCTTGCCTAATACCGTCAAAATTGGCCTTCCTCCAATTTAGAACTTCAACTTTTAGATTTGGTCTATCCTTTTCCATCACTATTTTAAAACTAATAGAATTATGGTCGCTGGCCCCAAAATGCTCCACCATTGACACCTCAGTCACCTGCCCTGCCTTATTTCCCAAGAGTAAGTCAAGTTTTGCATCTTCTCTAATAGGTACATTCACATATTGAATTAGAAAGTTTTTCTGTAAACACTTAACAAAATCCTCTCCATCTAAACCCTGAATACTATGGCAGTCCCAGTCTGTGTTTGGAAAGTTAAAATCCCCTACCATAACCACCCTATTATTCTTGCAGGTAGCTGAGATCTCCTTAAAAGTTTATTTTTCAATTTCCCTCTGACTATTAGGGGGTCTATAATACAATCCCAATAATGTGATCATCCCTTTCTTATTTCTCAGTTCCACCTAAATAACTTCCCTGGATGTATTTCTAGGAATATCCTCCTT
>NW_025214512.1:2021-8868 GCF_004010195.1 Chiloscyllium plagiosum | reverse complement strand
TTACCAGGAACTCCAACAATAGCGAGCATAGGATAATAGCACGCCTGAATAATTATCAGTGTACTCATATACCCAATCTGATAATGTGAACCCAGATCAGGAAAATAGGAAAGACCCCAGGATAAACTCCTGTCCATTCTTGCAGCATTCCAGTCTAAAGTTCTCAAAATCTGATCCATTAGTGGAACATTCCAGACTATTCTCAGATGTTTATCTCTCCTCTTCCTGTCTCTGCAGCTGCTGATCCCTGTTAGTGTTGGAGGTGATGCATCTGCTGCTACAATGGGATAAAGCATTGCAAGAAGCCCCTTACTAATAGAAGAGGGAAGCCATCCAGTGCCACAGTTAAGGATCCATGGAGACTGACGTCAATCACAGTCACTGAACAAACAGATCCAGTTAACTCCTTTCAGTATGGTACCTTCCATTCACAATACGAACTGGACTGGATTGAATGTTGACATTACTGGCTATTGGCCACCTCTCCCATCGCCAATTGCTGTCGTGACGTTAGTTGTGAGGGACAGTGGGGATGTTTTCCTATCACAGTTTAGACGATGTTGCTGTGTTGTCCGTTTGCAATGCTATAACCACCTGAACCTCCCATCACCACCGCCCCAAAATGCACAATCTAGATGTAGTTGCCATACTGATGTCTCCTCCACTTGAACAGGCGCCAGCCAATAGATTTACAGTGGGGATATGTGCTCTGACCATACAAAGGAAGTGTGAATCTGTATGGACATTCCTCTCATTGCTCTAATAAGACAATATTGTATCTTCAATACACAATGCGCTTCAGCACTGTTTTAAATAAAACCACAAACGATGTCACTTTTTGAATTCAGTCCAAACCCAAATGTGGCATGTTGTTACAATGTTGGTCCCTTTACAGGGTTTTGTTGTTTTTGATTTGTTTTCAGAGATGTTCTAAATGACCCAAGATTCCAATGTGTCTGTTTTTTTTTAAAAGGTTTATTGGCATCCTTTTGTTTATACATAACAGATAACGCCTCAGGCAGAACGCTTTCAAGTCTTTAAAATAACCTGTACAAGCAAGAGTCCGTGGCCAGCTCTGTAGCTGGGCAGATCTGTTCAGTTTGGGGTCTAGTTGAGTCAGGGTCACTGTTGAAATTGGATGCTCTCCCCCTCCTTCTCACTTCTGACCTCATAACCTGCAAGCATTTTGTGGCAGATTTACTGTTTGTGCTAAGGGGTTTGTTTATTACGATTGTTGCAAGTATTTTTGTGCAGCATCCTTCAGTCGGGATAGCCTGACGGTTGGATAGGATAAGTTATTCGGGTATTCTCCCTTCAGTTCATGCGCTTCATTCTGTAATTTGGGAAATAAGTACTGTTTGTTTAAAATACTACAATCTGACCAGCTAATTCACTCTGAGAATATCCACTATACACTTACCTTTAACAAATAATATAGTTACGTTCTGGGCTACTTGCTTACATTTTTTTTTGAGAGGTCGGACCTGGTCCATAACAGATTGGGGTCCCTTTGCAGGATTTAGGCAGCGAGTGGCAGGTGTTCGTGTCTCTTATTTTGTGTGTTGATTTGGCTTGGTAAACAGAGCTTCAAATAGCAATGGCTCTTGCAGGAACCAAGATTGTTTTGGAGGTGGAAGAATCGACCTTGGGGATTTTACAAAATGCACATAAGTTCAAGCTGCAGGAATTAGTAGGCAAGCTGCAGTTGAAGCTGCCTCCTAATGTGTGGAAAGATGTGATGATTGCAGCAGTAGCTCTGCATTCACACTTGCAGAAACTCCATCAGGATATGTACAGATGATTAAACTTCCATCCCAACTCGAGCCGCTTGTCTTGGAAGCAGAAATGAAGCTGTTTACGTTGCGACTAAAATTAGAAGAGAAAGAAAGAGGACGAATAGGTTTAATCCAGGAAAGACAAAAAGAAAAAAAATAATGTTTAGCAGGATAAAAATAAAAGGAGAGAGCGTTTGAGTTTCAGATATGGACATTTAGAATGGAAAGTCAGCTGAAAAGGATGTAAGTGAAGGCTGAAGGTAAACGTAGGGATCTGGGGAGTGTGAGGATGTAAAGAAAGTGCACATGAACTTGTTCCAGAAGCATATATACAACATTTCAGGAATCTAAGGAGTGGCCCGGGTCAAATCTATATTGAGATTTAAAGGAACAAACCAAATAATTTCGTTAGATAGATAAGAACTTCAAAAATCAAGCAAACCTATGATGCACTTAGAGAGTAACTATTTTTGAGGAATTCAAAAATTCGCTGCCTGAAGTAGTGCAAACTCATGTAGAAGAGCAGGGAGTGTAAACAGCAAGGTTAACAGCTGAATTAACTGAAGATTATGAATTAGTCCATACAACACGGTTTGGCTTTCAGAATCTATTTGAGTCCATGAGGGAAGTAAACTGGGGCAAAGAGAAATACTCACGTGGAAAGGGATATGTAGATCTCAGTGAAGATCAGAAGGAAAACTTACCACAGGGTAAAAAGGAAACCCGAGAAGAGGGCAAAGAAGTTAATAAACTCCGCTGTTTTCATGGCAATAAATTAGGTCACAGGAAATCACTCTGTTGGTGTGCTAGAAAAAAAGACAGAGGAAGGAACGGTGGCACAGTGGTTAGCACTGCTGCCTCACAGCGCCAGAGACCCGGGTTCAATTCCTGCCTCAGGCGACTGACTGTGTGGAGTTTGCACGTTCTCCCCGTGTCTGCGTGGGTTTCCTCCGGGTGCTCCGGTTTCCTCCCACAGTCCAAAGATGTGCAGGTCAGGTGAATTGGCCATGCTAAATTGCCCGTAGTGTTAGGTAAGCGGTAAATGTAAATGTAGGGGTTGGGGTATGGGTGGGTTGCGCTTCGGCGGGGCGGT
Organism: Chiloscyllium plagiosum; assembly: GCF_004010195.1. Taxonomy (NCBI): domain Eukaryota; kingdom Metazoa; phylum Chordata; class Chondrichthyes; order Orectolobiformes; family Hemiscylliidae; genus Chiloscyllium; species Chiloscyllium plagiosum. The sequence goes on along the minus strand of NW_025214512.1, from coordinate 6,000 downwards.
GTGGACTTGTTGGGCCGAAGGGCCTGTTTCCATACTGTAAGTAATCATAATCTAATCTAATCTAAAAAGCTGGATCAGCCTGGGAGTTTTGTTGGAGCGGTAATGGAAAGCACAGTGGAGGCGAGAAAGCTGCATCAGAGTCGACAAGCTGATCGGAGATTGGTCAAGGAAGAAGTGTCGAATCTGCTTACACAATATACCTGCAAAGGGAAAATTTATTCACAGAGGCCAGACGTAGCAGGTACAGAGGATGCAATATTAAGGGACAGAGAATTCTCTCTGTCTGTGATGTTGAAAAATGAGGAGATATATACTCCGGAGGGATTATTTCCAGAAAAGGTACTATTAAAGGGAATTCATTGTGAGGCAAGAAAAAGCACATTTATGTTAAGCGAGGATAGTGTCCAGTGAAGTGTGGAGAAATTGTGATTGGATTACTGGACAAACTGTCAGCTCCAGGAATACAATTTGCCCTTGTAAAGTATGCAGCTGATTCACCAGTAGGAGTGCTTCCTGCTCTGGTTTAAAAGCCAGTGGAGTCACAGGCAACTGGAGCAATGCAGGAACCTTATCCTGGAATCTTTCCTGATTGTGGGGCAACAAGGTCCCAATGTCACCAGCTGAAACAGGAGATATCAAAAATGTAAAGATAAGTAAGCTTAAGTGGCATTAAGAGAGACTTCGTTCCATCATTCAAACGTGTTTACTTCGGCTAAACTAATTGAGTTACAGCAGAAAGATGAAATTTTTAAGTAGTTGTATCAAAAGGGCATATACATTAGGGATTCAGAATGTATCCCTGAGTGTTATTACTTTTAAAATGGTGTCTGCATGAGGAATTGGGAACATATTCAAGGAGATGAGAAATGAGCAGAAATTTATCAAATTGCATTTCCAATGGGGGACAGAAAGGAGGTGCTGCAAGTGAAGCATGAATTACTACGTGGAGGTCATTTAGGAGTGAGAAAAACTCAGTCGAAGATAGAAGGCATTTTTACTGGCCTGCACTCCACCAGCATGTCGTTGAATTTTGCCATACGTATAATATATGTCAGGTAATTAGAAAACCACAGGTGGTAATAAAACCTGCATCTTTAATAACTATTCCTGCAGTCGAGGAACACTGTGCAAGAGTTTTAATTGATTGGCTAGGTCCCCTATATCAAACAAAACAGAAAGTGAGTATCAGTAATTGATAACAATAATGGATGTATGTACGAAATTTCTGGAGCTCATTGCATTAAGCAACATCACAGCGAAAAGGATTGTACAGGGAATACTCTTTTTTAGTATATACGGACTATCAATAGAGATACAGTGCAATCAAAGTTCAAACTTCACATCCAAACTATTCAAGGACGTTAAGGGCAGCTCTGTCATAAACCAATTCAAATCTACTGTGAACCATCCAAAATCGCAGAGAGCACGAGAAAGGTAACATCAAACATTAAAGACCAAGTTGAATGTTTATGGTAAGGATTATCCAGCTGATTAGGGTAAGGGAATTCCATTTGTGCTTTTTGTGATCAGAGATGCACAAAATGAATCGACCTGATTCGGCCCATTTTAATTAGGTTATTAAGGTGTAGGACTGTTTAAATTGATTACGGAGTAATTAGTAAATTATAATTAAAAGGCCACACTATTGGACTATGTCTCAAATTTTACGGAAGGATTGAAAAGCGCTGGGGAATTGACTAGATGGCATTTAAAAGTATTGCAGAATGCACCTAAACAGGAAGTGGACAAGAACTCAAAAAAGTGCAGTTTTGCTATCGGGGATAAGGTATGCTTGTTACTTCCAGTGATGGGGGGGATCTTGAAAAGCAAGGATTAGTGAACCTTATCAAATAGAAAGAATATTGAGTGAGGGTGACTATTTGTTAGGGACTCCAGACAGAAAGAAATCTCACACAGTATGTCACGTGAATATGCTCAAAATGTATTTCGACAGAGAAGGAGAGCAACAGGAGAAGGTGTTAATGATTACAGTACAGAAGGAAGAACAAAGTTCAGAGGATTCTGAATTGGACATTCCTCAAATTAAAGTGGACAATGAAGAAGTTGTCTAAAATTTGGATAAAGTATTGAGTAACCTTACTGAGGAAAAACAAATGAAATGACCTGAAAGAGTTGTTAGTATTATATGGGGTGATATGAAGAAATTAAATGGGAAATACTACCTAATTGTGCATAATGTAGAGAAAGGACATGCTGCTCCGATAAAGCAGCATCCGTGTCGGCATAATCCTCTAAAGTTGGCACAGGTTCAGAAGGGGATTGAACACATACTCCAAGATGAAATAATCGACCTGAGTTACAGTGACTGAAACTAAGCCAAAGTCATGGTACTGAAGCTAGATGGTACCCAACGATTATGTGTGGACTATCGCAAAGACAATGCAGTTAAAAAAAAAATGCACATCCAATTTCACAGTTGGAAGGCTTGAGAGGGAAGGTGGAACAAGCAACTGACATTTGGTATGAAAACGTGCCACTCACGTTCCAGAGACTAACCAATACGTTGCTGAATTATCCAACATGTTCTGTACATTGATGACCTGGTGATTTTTAGTCACTCATGGAAGCATTTATCAAACTTGTTTAATCAATTTTGGGAAGGCAGGCTTGGTGGTAAACCGAGCAAAAAGTCAATTTGGCAAAGCCCAAGTCAATGGTGCCATGAGATGTAAAAGTGAAGGAAACAGGGGAATTTCCCACACAGTCGACAAAAGGAGCTTTTCTACGGCTGCTGGGATTGAGTGGAATTTATCGAAAGTTTGTGCCTAATTTTAGCAGTATGGCTGCTCCTCTCACTGAATTGCTCAAGAAAAGCAAGAAACTTCGTGGGCAACGATCTGTGAAAAGGCATTTGACAGCACGCAAAATGTGTTAACCACTGCCCCAATATCAGCTACATCTGATTAAGCAAAGCCTTTCAAGGTGGCTATAAATGCGAGTGATATCGGTGTCGGTGCTGCACACCTGCTGGAAGATGACGAGAAGATAGAAAGACTCATTGGTATTAATCCAGAAAGTTAAACGTTTATTGGTAGAAATATTCAACAGTTGAGAAAGAGACTTTGAGCTTCGTGTTGGCACGACAATGTTTCAGTTTTTATATTATCCGCAACGCATCTGTGACAATTGTAAGTACTGATCATAATCCATTGAAGCTTTTGGAGAAATTTAAGGACAAAAGTGTGAGTCTGTTTAGCTCGATCCTGTAATTGAAAATTGTGCAAGCGGCAGATCTTGAAAACATGATTGCCAAAGCATTGTCGAAACTTGAATGACAGAACGACACACTCAGTGGTAGGTGTAACACACACTGAATTTGGATGTAGTTCTGCAGGTTTGCATTTTTATACTATCTGAATGCACATGTGTGTTTTAGGGTATTAACCACTATTTATGGTGATTTTGAGAACTGACGACATCTTTGGATATTAATGATTCAGATTTATATGGTCCCTTCACAAGGTTATGTTGTGACTGATTTTTCTTTCAGAGAGGTTCTATCCGACCCAAGGTTCCAACATGTCTCAATTTTGAACTGCTCATTGGGGTCCTTTGGTTTATACCAAACTGGTAATGCCTCAAGAAGAAGATTTTCAAGTCTTAAAAAAAACTGGTATAATCAAGGGGAGGTGGACAGCTCTCTATCTGCGCAGTTCAGTCAGTTCGAAGGTTATTTAAATCAGGGTCACTGTTGAAACTGGACGCTCTTCCCGTTCTTCTGTCCTCCGAATTCGTAACCTGTCAGCTTGTGTAATTTTTACTTTTTGTGCCAAGGGGTTTGTTTATTGTGAATGATGAAAGCAATTTGGAACGGCATCATTCAGTCGGGAAGACCTGTCAGGTTCGGATCCGATGGGTTATTCAGGTATTCTATCTTCGGTCGTTTTGTTTCATTGCTTAAAGTTTTAAATAAATTCTGTTTGTTTAAAACTCGGCAGTCTGACCAGCTAATTCACTC
>NW_025214512.1:0-821 GCF_004010195.1 Chiloscyllium plagiosum | reverse complement strand
TCAATTCTTATGCTTTCTACTCATTTTGCTTCATAGCCATTTTGATGTTGTTTTTAGGAACCGTTTTCTGGCATTTAAAGCGTTTTTCTTTAATTCATTCATAGGATGAGGGCGTCGCTGGGTTAAACAGCACTCATTGTCCATTCCTAGAGGGCAGTAAAGAATTAAACAAATTTGTGTAGGTTTGAAATCATACATAGGTGAGACCAGATAAGAATGTTTTCCGTCCCTAAAGGACACTCGTGAAACATATGGCTGTTTCCAACAATGAGCAATGCTTTCATGATCATCAATAGACTCTTAATTTCAGGTTCATATTGAATTTAAATGCCGTGATCTACCGTGACAGCATTTGAACCCGAGTCCCCAGAACATTATCTGGATGAGCAGGCGGCGATAATACCACCAGACCATCGATTTCATGTTATTGTTGACTTCCTTGTTAAGCTATGGATCACTGTTCATCTTTTTACAATTCCTTTTCCACTAAGGATGACACTTCAATTGAGGGGTTTTGATTATCTTGCGAAGTAGTTGCAACTGTTCTTCAACTGCTCTGCCCTTTATTGGTTTTGCCAAGTCCACTTTTCAAATCGCTTCCTCAGGCCAGTAAAGTTGACATTGCCCAACACTAAACCTCTCGTATGTGACTATCTTCACTGTTTCAATCTGAATGTGAACCTCCAGCATGCTGTGCCACTCTTTCTAAGATGATCCTTACGACAATATGATTTATCACTCCTTCCTCATAACGTAATAACAAAGCAGGTTCTCTGGTTGGTTCCATGACATGTTAATCGAAGAAGTAATCCCTCATAGAT
>NW_025214511.1:34721-45113 GCF_004010195.1 Chiloscyllium plagiosum | reverse complement strand
ATGGGAGGTGCAGAAAATTGATAAGGCAAATCAACGCAGGAGTTCGGCAATAAATGGTAGGCACCTGGGGAGTGATGCCAACAAAGAGTTCATCATCGAAATCACAGCATCCCTGATGAAGAAACGGCCATTCGGCCGATGAGGCCCATATCAACCTTCAAAAGAACATCCCAAGAGACACACCTCTATTTTGTTCCCGTAGCGCTACAATCCCCATTTCTACTCCAAAAAGCCTGCATATATTTGGACTCTGTAAGGATTATGGAGCACTGGGAGAAACGACGCAGAAACAGTGTGAATCTGCAAACACCAAATAAACATTCATCCGTGGGCGGAATCAAACCCAGATCCCTTACGTTGTGAGGCAGCAGGGGATCACATTGAGAAGCCATTCCACACGTGTGTAGGTTCGTTGCAGGTAGAGTCAGGGCGGGCAATTTAATGCAGAAGGCATTTGGGACGCCTTTATTGGTCAATGCTTTGAACATGGGCATTGGGGCTACATGTTACTTCTGTACAGGGCATTAATTAAGCCGTCTCAGAATACTGCACTCAATTCTAATCTCTCTGCTATGGGAAAGATGCTGCTCAATTTGGAAGAGTTCATAAAAGATTTGGAAGTCTGTTGCTTTAGTTGAAGGCTGAAGTGGTTGGGGTTTTTCCTGGAGAATCTGAACCTGATGTTTGAAGGTATCGAGTGTAGAAAATCATGAAGTGCATGGATAGGACGAAATTTAATTGAACTGACTTGAATTGAATTGAATTTATTGTCACGTGTACAGTGAAAAGCTTTGTCTTGCCAGCAATACAGGCAGTTCACAGAGTTATGACATAGTAAATGCAAAATCCCTTTTACCAGAGAGGATCTTGGAAAGTAGCGTGTGTAGGTTGAACATAAAGAAAAAGACCAGAGGGGCAACATTTTCGCGCAGAGGATTGCGCATATATTGACAGAAATGACAAGCCAAAATAGAAGATACAATTACAATTAGAAGGGCAAATGGATGAGTACATGAGTGGGAAGGGATGAGAAAGCATGGGCCAAATACTGACAAATGGGAGGAATTTAATTTAGGATGTCTGTTTGACATGGATGCTTTGGGGAAGTGGATCTGTTTCCGTGCTGTACATTTCTTTGACTCTATCATTGAAGGAGCTCCATTAGCAACTAGATGGGTACATTAAGCCTCTTGAGTCTCTAAGAGAGAAACAGGGGAGAACCTTCAGCCTCGAAAGTCTCTTACATTGGAAAATTGGGAGGACATCTAGCCTCTCGAGTCTCTTACATTGTAAAGGGAGGAGGCCACTCATTCCCTCGAAACTGATCATGTTCGAAGAAAGCAGTGCTTCAAATCTTAGGATTGAGCGGATTCTAATAGAAAATTGTTCCAAACTTCAGCAGCATCGTGACACCGTTCACAGATTTGCTGAAGAAGGAGTCAAAATTTCAGTGGACAGAACAATGCCATGAATCATTTGACAATTTAAAAGGAGTGTTGAAAACTGCACCAATTTTAGGCACACCAATTGAAATTCTTCAAATTAAAAATTTATGCTGCCGACATTGGAGTTCGATTTATAGTGCTTCAGGGAGATGATGATCGAATTGGATGGCCAGTTGGTTACTTTTCCAAGTAAGTTAACAACAACCGGATAAAATAGGAATTGTTGTGCTTGGTACTGGTCTTCCAACATTTTAATGTGCATTTGACAAACAACGTGTCAGAGACGGTTGTTTACATAGATCACAGTCCTTCTACATTTTTGGAACGATTTAGAGGCAATATATGAGAATATTTCGTTGGAGTCTTCCAGTACAAACTTTTAATTTGCAAATAGTACGTGTTGTGCTTTGTACGTCTGTAATAGCAGATGCGTTATTATGAGTTTAATGGACAAAGTATAGATAAGATTTAACACATACCAATATTAAGCATCACACATTCTGGTAATTCAGAAATCGGCAGAATATAGAACATAGAAAGGTACAACACAGAACAGGCCCTTTGGTCCACGACATTGTGCAGAGGATTAATCGTAATGTAACCTAAAATAACTTCACCTCCGAACCCCTCAATTCAATGCTATCCATGTGCATACCTAGAAGTCGCTTAAATGTCCCTAATGTCACTATAGTTAATCCGATATTCAGCATTCCAGTTCGAACTTCCAAAATGGAGCACTTCGCATTTTTCCAGGTTGAACTCCATTTGCCGTTTCAAAGCCCAGCTCTTCATCCTATCTGTCATGCTGCAGCCTGCAATTGCCCTCGATACTATCAACGGCACCTCAAACTTTTGTGCATCTCCAAATTTAATTACCCACTTCTCAACCTCCTCAACGAAGACATTTATAAATTTCCAGTACATCAACTTCATCAATCTTAATGTGTTCAAACCTACACCCCAGCTCCTCAAAGTTCTCTTACACAACATGGTCTATTTCCTTAGTGGAAACCGAAGCGGAAAAAAAACATCGTCACATGCTTCCCCTATCCACGCACAAGTTCACTATGGTGTCACGGATCGGCCCTACATTCTCTCTGATGATTCTTTTATTCCTGACGTATGACAAACATACCTTTGGGTTCTCCCTAATCCCTTTTCGTGCATTTTTCGTGGCCCCTCCTGGCTCTCCTCAGTCCATTTCTCAGCTCCATTCTAGCAAGCCTGTAATACCCTATAGCTGTGCTAAATCATTGCTTCCTCCACCTTACGTAAGCTGCTTCTTCCTTTTGACGAGAAGTTCCTCTGTTCTCATCATCCAAAGTTCCTTAATCGTACCCCTTTTTACCTGTCTCTGAAGAACAAATTCGTGCATCACATGCAACAACTGCTCCTTGAACAGTCTCCATTTGTCTGTTGTGCCCTATCTGTCGAACAATGGCTCCCAGTCTGTACTTCTCAAGTCCAGTCTGATAGCGTCATAATTACCTTTTCCCTAATTCAGTATCTTCCCTCGGTAACTGCTCCTTTCCCTCTCCAAGGTTATGGTAAATGTGAGGACGTCGCAGTCACTGACACCAAAGCGTCTCCCAACGTGAGATTCTACACGTGCCCTGGCTCATTGCTGAGCACCACATTCAAATAGTCCTCTCTCCTCGTCGATCTGTCGACATACTTATTAAGGAAACCCTACTGAACACACCAGACAAAAACCGGCTCCATCCAAATTGTCTACTCTAAGGAGTCATGATTTGGAGATGCCGGTGTTGGACTGGGGTGTACAAAGTTAAAAATCACACAACACCAGGTGATAGTCCAACAGGTTTAATTGGAAGCACACTAGCTTTCGGAGCGACGGTCCTTCATCAGGTGATACTATCACCTGATGAAGGAGCGTCGCTCCGAAAGTTAGTGTGCTTCCAATTAAACCTGTTGGATTATAGCCTGGTGTTGTGTGATTTTTAACCTTACTCTAAGGAGGTTCCAGTCGATATTGAGAATGTTTAAATCACCAATAACAACAACTCTGCTACATTTGTATTTTTCCAAAATCGCCCGCCGATGAGTTCTTCAACATCTCTACTGCTATTAGAAGTCTGTAGAAAACCCCCAATGACACGGCTGTTCCCTTGCTGTTCCTGACTTCCGCCCATGCTCACTCCGTAGACAAACTTTCCTCAACAACCTTTGTTTCGGTAGCTGAGATGCATTCTCTGATTAGCAATGCTACATTCCTTCTATTTTTCCGCTCTCCCTGTTTTTTTTTAACGTTATAAATCCTGGAACTTCAAGCAACCATTCCTGCCCCTGTGAAACGCACGTCTCCGTTATGGTCATAACATGATAGCGCCAAGTACTGATCCATGTTCTAAGTTCGTCACTCTTTATTCTGACGCTCCTTGCGTTAAAGCAGACACACTTGAACCGATCCCTTTGATTCATCGCGTGTGTAAACTTCCTGAAAGATTCACTACATCCGGTTACTGCCCCATCTGCAACTGTCGCCTCTCAGATAGTGAGTCTGATTCCCACACCCCTGCCATCTCGTTATCACCCTCCCACACCACACGAGCAAATCTCACACAAGGTACATTTATTCCCCTCCAGTTCAGGTTCAACCCTGTACAAGTCACAGATTCTCTTGAAGGTATCTCAATCGTCGAGGTGTCAAAAGCCCTCCCTCCTGCACCAGCCTCGCAGCTACGTGTTGAACTGCATTCTCTGACTGTTCCTCACCTCACTATCTCCTGGCACCAGTAGCAAGCACGAGATTACTGCTCTATTCGTCCAGCTCTTCACCTTCCAAACTACCTCTCTGTAATCACTTTTCACATCCTCAATCCCTTTCCTGGCAATATCATTGGTGCCGATATGTAACAAGATTTCTGGCGGCTCACTCTGCCCCTTCAGAATGCTGTAAAACCGAATGGCGACAACCAAGACCCTGGCACCTTGGAGGCAGCATACCTTCCGGGAGTCCCTTTTCTTACCACAAAATATCCAGTCAATCCATCTAACTATTGTGTCCCCTACCAGCATTGCTTTTCTATTCTCCCCGTTCCCGTCAGACCCGCAGTGCCAGGCTCAGTGCCAGAAACCTGACAACTATGACTTCGATCTTACCCACTGAAAAAAATCCCGGCAGCCCTCGTTTCTCTCCGCCCTCTCTCCTCGCTGCTCTGTTCAAAAATGCGTTTTACTCAACTTCGCAGCCGTCCTTTGTCCCTCCCTTGAAACACTCGCCAGTTGGAGCCCTCGACGCCTGAGCTAAGTGTTTTTTAAACTGTTATACTCACGTTCCCAGCAGTCTTTCGCTCCTCCCTCGCAACTCTCGAGAAATGGAGGCCTTGACCCCTGAGGTACGTTTTTCAAACTGTGATAGTCAATTTCCCAGCAATCCTTTTCTCCTCCCTCGCACCACTCAGCAAATGGGGGCTTTGACACCTGAGGTAAGTTTTTTTATAATGTTATACTCACCTTCCCAGCACACTTTCAGTTACCCCTTGCACCTCTCGGCAAAGTGGATTGTGGCGGTGGATTATAGAAGGAGGTGTTGAAGGTAGCGCATGAATTGCAAGCAAAGATCAATTGACAGTACGGAAAACTCAAGCCAAAATACCAAAATATCATAGTCAAAAAAAAATTACAGGTAATCACGGCTATAAGTCATGCGAGCATTTTTAAACTTCGGGAGAAGATAATACATCTCCACGCTCCCAGGAAAAAAAAACATCTATTTATAAATGGTACATGACTGGGCTGAGGCGTGACAGATGGAGTTCAATACAGATAAATCCAAGCTGCTGCATTTTGGGAAAACAAATATTTGCAGGATTTATACACTTAATAGAAATGTCCTAGGGAGTTTTGCTGAACAAAGCAACTTTGGAGTGCAGATTCATAGCTTCTTGAAAGTGGAGTCGCACTTCAAAAGGACAGTGAAGAATGCGTTTGGTATGCTTTCTTTTATCGGCCATTGTATTGAGTACAGGAGTTGAGAGGTTATGTTGCGACTGTACAAGACATTGATTAGACCAGTAGTTGAATGCTGCGTGTGATTCTGGTCTCCTTCCTATCGGAAATGTGTTGTGAACCTTGAAAGGGTTCAGAAAAGATTTACAAGGATGTTTCCAAGGTTGCTGACTTTGAGCGGTAGGTAGAGGCTGAACAGGCTGGGGCTGTTTTCCTTAGAGCGCCGGAGGCTGAGGTGTGAGCTTATACATATCTACAAGATGATAAGCCCCATGGACATAAATATACAAGGTCTATTCCCTGGGGTGGGGGAGTCCGGAACTAGAGGGCTTAGATGTATAGTGAGAGGGGAAAGATATAAACGAGACCTAACGGGCAACCTTTTCACGGAGAGGGTGGTACATGTATGGAATGAGCTGCCAGAGGAAGTGGTGGAGGCTGGTACAATTCCAACATTTAAACGGCATGAGGATGGGTATAAGAATAGGAAGGGCTTGGAGGGATATGGGCTGGGTGCTGGCAGGTGGGACTAGATTCGTTTGGGATATCTGGTCGGCATGGACGGGTTGGACTGAAGGGTCTGTTTCCGTGTTGTACATATCTATGGCTCTATGACACGTTCCGCAAATATTTCAGACACCAGAATTCGATGGAGGAAGGCATTCAGAACAGAAGATTTGCAGAGAAAACATCCCCGATAACACAATCAGCAGAGTGGATAGGAGCACTCCACAAGACACAGCCCGTGCAAATTTTCAGAGACTCACATTTTATTTGTTGTTTGCATAGCAAGTGGATTTATACAAGTAGGAACTCTGCTATTGAAGCAGAATACCAAATAAGTTACTACTTCTTAATTGTAGAGTGCGTGAACGGAATTGATTTCATTTTGCTATTTTGTTATAACATGTTAGTTGGGAGCATGATACGAGTCAGTTTATATCCCTTGTCACACTTCATTATCAGATAATGAGTGCGTCCACGAGATATCCAGAAGCTATTTCGTGACATAGTATCACGGTTAAAAGAATTGTTGGAAAGTTACTCCTTTTTTTGCAGAATGCGTACCATCCACAAAGACACAAAGTTAAGTAAAGTTACTTATTGAAGTTATGGACAGCTGAGGAATAAAACCGTTCAAATCCATTGCTTACCATCCAGAATTGCAGGGAGGATTAGAATGGTTGATTAAAAATTCAAAGACCATGTTGAGCGCCTGTACTCAAGAAATTCCAGTGGATTATAATAAGGAATTCCATTTGAACAGTTTGCAATAAACGAATGCACCAAATAAATCTACCTAATTCTGTATGAATTAGATTCTGGGCATGAGGTAAGAGGACCAATGGAATTAGTTCAACAAAAAATGATGAGTCAGAGTTCAGTGACTACGTATTTCGATGATGGGACAATGGTTAGTGAATGATTAACTTGAGATCTTGAGTAGGATAGAGTGCAATAAGATAAACTATTTGATAAGAAATCTCACAGAATGTGTGATGTGAGTGTAATCAAACAGGTTTTTGATAGGAAAAGAAAACAAAAGGAGAATGTGATGATTGTTGGAACACAAAGTGAAGAACCGAGTTCAGATGGTACTGAATTGGACATTCCTAAAGTTAATTTGGACAATGAGTAAATTCTTTAAAGCTGGCATAAGTGAATGACTTACCATCCAGTGTAAAATCGGAATGACCTGAAGGAGTTATTCAAATCACATAAGATGGGCAGTACTAATCTAATTCAACATCATGTAGGTGTAGGTAATGCTATTTTGATTACAAAGCGTATTTATAGGCGCAATCCTCTGAAGTTTGCATAGATTCAGAAAGAGTTGGAATTCATGCTTAATGGCAACTTAATCCCACTGAGTTGCAGTAACTGGAGCTCAAAGTCAGTAAATGGTGTCAAATCCATATGGTGCACAACAAATATGTATTGACTACCACAATTGCAATGCAGTTACAAAGTCTAATTCATATAATGCTCAATTTTTCGAAGTCTCTATTGAGAAGTTGGGACAGACAATTTATATTTCCAAGTTAGTTTTTCTCAGTGAATATAGTGGGTACTTTATCTGAAAGAACGAAGACAATTTCGGCTTGTGTGATACTGAACAAAGTTTTACTACGTTGAAGCTATTCCAATTAAAAGAAAAATGGACTCGACACATTTCAAAGAATTACCAAAAAGAAATTTATAAATTCTATACGTCAAAAAACACCTTTGCCAACTTTCATAGATGAACCATAGACAGCATTCTGTCCGGCTGCATAACGGCCTGGCATGGCATCTACCAATGCACATGACCGCCAGAAACGACAGAAGGTTGTGTGCACAGCACCGACCATCGCGACAACATCTCATCCATGGACTCCATTTTCACTTCTGTCTGTCGTGGAAAGACTTTCAACATCACCGAAGACCCATTCCACTTCAGTTATAATTTCTTCCAATCTTTTCCACTCGGCAGAAGATACAGAAACCTGCCCACCACACACCAACAGGTTCAAGAACATCTTCTTCCCTCCTGCTATTACACTGTTGAATGGGCCTTTCTAATGTCAAATAATGTTAAGCTTGCGAAAGTAAACCTTGTTTTAGGCAACCCATGTTGTAACCTTGTATCCCTGACTCTGTCTGAGCAATCTATGATCTCTATGTTCATGTTTGCTATCATTTGCCTGTACTGTTTCAAAAAATAAGCCAAACTTTTCAGAATGTTTAGATAGATGTGACTAGAATAATTGAGAGAAAAATCCTCCAGTACCAATAGTGAGAAGTACACCGACGATCTGGTGATTTTTAGTCACGCATAGAAGGACCACTTGCAGCTTCTATCGGAACTGATCAATCGACTTCATGAGACAGGCTTGGTGATCAACCTGGCTTAGTGTGACTTTACAAAAGTACAAGTCACATTCCCGATCCTTGTTTTGGATATGGGTGGGATAGATGGCAGTTCCAGAAAAGTAGAGAAACCCGGAGAAAATCAAGGATTTGGTTTGTTTTCAGCAAACTGCACATAATAATTCATATGGAGCCTCACCACGCAAGGATATTATATAGTTTCAACATGGTTCGAAAACTCTTGTAATCCATGCTTCGTCTCGTGATGGCAAGCATGGAATATGTCGTCTTCATTATCTTGGCCACCCGTGTTGCTGTCCTTAGGGAACTGTGGAATTTCATGCCCAGATCCGTCTGTACTTTATCGTTCCTAATTGTTCTAACGTTTACAGCATAAGCCACATCTAAATTCCATCACCTAATAGGGATCCTCTCACATTTGTTTGAATTAAATTATTTGTGCCATTTCTGTACCCAAGTCGCCAGTCTATCTATATCCTCTTGTATCCTTACACAATCGTCGACATTATCAGCAACTCCAACAATCTTCTTGTCATCTGTAAACTTATTAATGAGAGAACCAACATATTCCTCCACATTATTTGTAAACAGTACAAATAACAGAGAACCTAAGACTGATTCTGGTGGAACACTGCTAGTTACCATTCTCCATTCAGAAAAAGACCCTTCCAGTGCTGCCCTCTGTCTTTTATGATCAAGCCAGTTTTGTATCGCTCGCCCACCCTGTACTCGTGATTTTAAATTTCGCACTAATCTACCATGTGGGGTTTTATAAAAAAAAATGCCCACGTCCCCTTCCTCATCCATTATTTTTGTCATGTCGACAAAAATATTCAATCAGGATTGTGAAATGAGACATTTCATAACCATCCAGCCTGTCAAAAACAAGTCAAGTGTTTTCAAATGTGTTTATATCATGTCCCTCAGTATCATTGCCAAGAGAGTACAGACCACAGAAGTCAGTTTCACCCGACAATAATTAAACTAAGACTGGTGGGCATGGGTCCCTGGAAATAGATATAAAGGGGATCAATATGATAGAGGTACAGTTCAGAAGAGGAGTAAGTCATCAGTCGTGGCAGGCAGGAACAAAGCAGAGAATGAATTAAGACTGATAAATTATAATTAACTCATTTAAATCTAAGAGGCCTAACAGGTAAGGCAGAATATTCACGGTAACAGTTGAGAACATGGAACAGGTCCATCAAAGCGATTACAGAGATGAGGCTCAAGGATGGACAGGACAGATAGCTTCATGTTCCGAGGTATTGATGCAATACGAAGGATTGAAATGGGACAAAAAGAGGAGAGGCGGTGGTGTTTTTGTTTCGGGATGACGTTACAGTCGTACTGAGGGAAGATAATGATGGGAGTAGACCCAGGAAAGTTATTTGAAAGAAACTGAGAAACGAGAAAGCGATGATCACATTATTGGAATTTTACTATAGACTCCAAATGTTCAGGGGAAATTGAGAAACAAATTTGGAAGGAGACGTCTATAGGAACAAGAAGATGGTTGCAATGGGAGATTTTACCTTTCCAGACATACACTGTTTCTGCAATAGTGTTAAGGGCTTAGATGAAGGGGAAATTGCTACATCTGTGCAAGCATGTTTTAAGATGCAGTGTCTGGATGAAACTACTAGACAAGAAAAAAACCTGTATTACTCTTGGGATATAAGGCGGGGAAGGAACCTGACATGTCAGTGGGGGTACATATTGGGGCCAGCGACAATAATTCTCTTATATTTAGAAGAGTGATTGAAAAGGATAGGCCAATTATAAGATTTAAAGGTCTAAATTGAAGCATAGCCAACATTTACGGCATGAGGCAAGAAATATCAAAAGTGGATTGAGGGCAGATATTCGTAGGGAAAGCGATGGCTGGAATTGGGAAGCATTTAATAGCGACATCACGAGAGTACAGAGACAGTATGCTCCTGCTGGGATGAAAGGCAAGGCTGATAAGTAGAGGGAATGCTGGAGAAATTGAGGTTTTGTTCGAGAAAAAGAAGGAAATACATATCAAGTACAGAGAACAGGATCGATGATTCCTCAGATGCCTATAAAGGCAGAAATATACTTCGGAGAGAAATCGGAGATA
>NW_025214511.1:13228-21924 GCF_004010195.1 Chiloscyllium plagiosum | reverse complement strand
AAGGTAACTGAATTATGGTCACTGTCTCCAAAGTGCTCACCTACAACTAAATCAAACGTCTGGCCTGGTTCATTACCAAGCACCAGACCCAGTGTGGCCTCCCCTCTTGTCGGCCCTTCGACATACTGTGTCAGGAAACCCTCCTGCACACATTGGACAAAAACTGATCCATCCGACGTACTAGAGCTATAACATTTCCAGTCAATGTGGACATTATTGAGGGATGTGTATACACAGGATGTTTATGACAGTCTAACCACAACCATCCCTTGCAAGTTCCCCTCCAAACCACTCCCCATCCTGACTTGGAAATATCTCATCGTTCCTTCACTGTCACTGGATTGAAATCCTGGGGCGGCACGGTGGCTCAGTGGTTAGCACTGCTGCCTCACAGCACCAGGGTCCCAGGTTCGATTCTGGCCTCGAGCGACTGACTGTGTGGAGTTTGCACATTCTCCCTGTGTCTGTGTGGGCTTCCTCTGGTTCCCTCCCACAGTCCAGAGATGTGCAGATTAGGTGAATTGCTCATGCTAAATTGCCCGTGGTGTTATGGGAAATGGGTCTGGGTGGATTACTCCTCGAGGGTCAGTGTGGACTGGTTGGGCCGAAGGGCTGTTTCCATACTGTAGGGAATCTAATTCCCTCCCGAAGGGATACTTGCAATTCAAGAATGAGAGAACAGGCTGCCATGGTTTTATGAAGGGGACTTCATGTTTGACAAGTTGAATGGATCCCTCTTTGCTGATGTTAGAGGCAACAAAGATCACGGGGAACCCATAGATGAGGTACATTTGGATTTCAGAAGGTAAGACTCTGGAGACAACATGAAATATTAATTAAACTCAATGAGAGTTCATGGTGTTGCAGGAAATAAATAGCATGGCAGGGGCTTGGCTAGAAACAGGAAATACTGAGTCCGGACTCACAAATGATTTTCAGGCTGACAAATTATAACAAGTAGCTTCTATCCCCCAGCATTATTGAAGTTCACACGACTGTGAAACCCCTGGTCACCCACTGCCCGCGAGTCACAATCATTTTCAGTTCTCTCTACAAACGGTAAAAATTCAGGCCAATTTATCCTGCAATTAACAAGGGAGCAGGGCATATTAGAGATCAGAATGAGTAATGAGCCAGATTTAGTTCATGGCCTCACAGTGTGGGAACATTTATCAAACAGTGATAACGATGTGGTCGTGTTTAACACCATGTTTGTAAGGGAGAAATGTGAAAAAGTGATTTCAGTCTGGAGTTTACTGTCATATTTCAGTGAGATGAACCAGAAATTGTCTGCAGGTAAACTGGCGAAATCTGTAAAAGGGAGATAATGACAAGGCTTACTGGGAAGTCCCGACAGATTTCATCTGATCCAGAATCAGTTTATAACCCTGAGGGGGCGAGATACCAATGGAGAGCAGAAGAGACAATATAAAATGAAACAGGAGAGCATGGAGAAAAATAAAAAGCAGAGTGTGGGTCCTTGCAAGTGAAAAGGAGATAGAGACCAGGATAAGCCTGACAATTCTCTGAGGAAAGGGACTGAAATCAGGAGAAATGAGGACTCTGAAAACTGACCATGGTGAGACTGTCAGTGAACATCAGGGACTGTGCGGCACACACTTACCAACCATCTCTAACCACCAATAGTGGATGGTCTTATTGGATGGTGGAGCAGGTTTGAGGGGATGAGTCAAGATTAGAGCAGTGAAGGGCTTTTGCCTGAAACGTCGATTTTCCTGCTGCTCGGATGCTGCCTGACCTGCTGTGCTATTATCTTGACTCTAATCTCCAGCATCTGCAGTACCCACTTTCGCCTTGAGGGGTTGAGTGACATGTCTTTGTTAATGAATCTGGGACAGGAACTCCACAATGGCTATTGCAACAGGAGTAGGCCATTCAGCCTGCTAATCCCACTTACTATCCTAGATCATGGCTAGTCATCTTCCCAGCATCATTTCCGCACTCTAACTCCAAATCACTTGACAACCTTTGTTTCCAGAAACGTATCAGATTTTGTCCTGAACACAGTGGGCCTTCACAACTCTCTGTGGCAGACAATTAACGGTTCACTCACCATCCACCCTCTGAGTGAACACATTCCTCCTCACCTCAATTTGAAATGCCCTGTCTTTTCCTGTCTCCTCAGTCTGACCTTGGTAAATAACGTCTTCAGAGCTGAAAATGTGGTGCTGGAAAAGCGCAGCAGGTCAGGCAGCATCCAAGGAGCAGGAGAATCGACGTTTCGGGCATGAGCCCTTCTTCAGGAATGACCTTCATTCCCTTCTCCATGCCCGAAACGTCGATTCTCCTGTTCCTTGGATGCTGCCTGACCTGCTGCGCTTTTCCAGCAACACACTCTCAACTCTGATCTCCAGCATCTGCAGTCCTCACTTTCTCCTCGAAGAAGATAACTTCTTCATTCCAGGAAACTAAAACTGCACACAAAATGCCAGGGTCTCACCTGTATAATGGCAGCATGACATTCCTGCTCCTGTACTCAGTCCCTCACCATAGAGGGCAGTGTCTGTTTTCTATGATTTTGGTGAATTCTGGACCAGGATAGCTATTCTCAAGAAATGATCTACCTTTCTGTCTTTTCCACCAAAGTCAGATTCGATTCCCGACAGTGTGGAAACAGGCCGTTGGGCCCAACAAGTCCACACCCACCCTCCAAAGAGTAACCCATCCCCTACCCTATATTTACCACTAATTAATGTACCTAACACTATGGGCAATTTCCCATGACCAATTCACCTGACCTGCTCATCTTTGGACTGTGGGAGGAAATCCAGGCCGACACGGGGAGAAACACAGCAGGTACCCAAGGTGAGAATCGAACTGAGGACCCTAGCGCTGTGAGGCAGCAGTGCTAACCACCGAGCCACCCTGCTGCCCTTTCATCACAGTGTGGACTTTTCATCCTAGACTTGTGTTCTAGCCCATTCACTTTGTCGTCCAAATCCTCTGGAAACCTCTTTACATCTGCCTCACAAAAATTACAATCTCACTCAATTTGGTGCAATGGCGAAATTTGGAAAGTTTATGTTTGGTCACCACATTGCAATCATTTCTATTAATTAATACATTTATCCTTGTGGTCCCCCACTAGTACCAACCGGTTATTGTGTGAATGATCTGGTTATTCCAGCTCTCTGCTTTCCCTCTGTTCACCAATTCTCACTCCTTACCAGTATATTCTCTCTAATTCCATGTGCTTTAATTTCATTTACCAATCTCCTGTGTGGGACTTAACAAAGACCTTCTGAAAATTCAAATCGGTCGCATTATCTGGTTGGCAAAAGTGAGGCCTGCAGATGCTGGAAACCAGAGTCTAGATTAGAGTGATGCTGGAAAAGCACAGCAGGTCAGGCAGCATCCGAGGAGCAGGAAATTCGATGTTTCGGGCAAAAGCCCTGACATAGTCCATTGTTACTGGCACCAACACTCTGGTATGAAGGCCATCTGCTCCTGGAGATTTACCAATCCTCAATCCCATTCATTCATTTTTCTGATTGATTACTCACTTCAGTTAGAGATGTGTCAGTACAAGAGCTAATCCTAGGGAATGGAGCTGGTCAAATGGTTGAAGTTTCAGTGGGTGAGAATTTTGGAGATAGTGACCATAACTCTGAAAATTTCAAAGTCACCACGGAAAGGGATAAGGCTATTGCAGAAGTTAAGTCCGCAAACTGGGGGAAGGCTGATTCTAACATCATCAGGCAGGCAGGACCTGCCAAACGTAGACTGGGAGCAGTTACTTCCAGGTAAATGTAGGGAGTGGGATTAGTTTACTCGTAGAAGAGGGAGGATTCAGGGCCAGTGTGTCCTTCCAAGAATGAAGGGCAAGAACAGCAGGTTCAGACAATCCTGGATGGCAAGGGATAGCGAGAGTTTGGGAAAGAAAAAGAAGGAAGTATTTGTCAGGTAAAGCACTTTATAAACAGGGGAGGCTCTTTGAAAGAATAGAGAATGTGTGAGGTTATTTCAAAAAGAAATAAGGAGGCAAAGAAAGGCCAGAAAATATCTTTGATCGATAGGATCAAGTGAACTCCCAAGGCTTTTTATAACCGTGTTAAGAGTAAGAGGATTACCGGGGAAAGGGGGGGATTTATTCGAGACCAAAGGGACAACCCATTTATGGAGCCAGTGGACATGGGTGGGGTAAGCAATTCCCATCTGTACTCACGGGGGGGGGAATGTCATTCCAGTGGGATCTGTGTTGGGAATGGTGAGGTTCGAGAACATATTAGGATGAATAAAGAGCAGCTATTCAATGTTTTAGCAGGTATATCTCCCCAGGGCCTGATGGGATGTATCCTGAACTGCTATGAGAGGGGATTGCTGGAGCCCTGGAGGAGATATTTAATATGTCACTGGCCACAGGTGACTGGGGGATAGCTAATGTGGTGTCTTTATTCAAGCGGGGATAGGCCGGGTCATTACAGACCAGTTAATCTGGTAACAGGGTGGGGAGATTATTGGAAATAATTCTGAGGGACAGGGTTAATCCATACTTGAACTGTCAGAGATTGACCAGGGATCGTTAGCGTGGAATTGTTGGAGGGAGATCCCGTCTGACTAATTCAGTTGAGTTTTTTGAAACGGTGACAGTATATTGATGAGGGCAGTGCAGATGATGTCCTCACCACCACAACCCCTCACTCCAAACTATAACATAAACGCTGTCCCCTCCACACATCACGTCAGCTCTGAAGAAGAATCATTCGGACCCAAAACGTTAGCTTGCTGTCCCTCCATGATCACGGCCTGACCTGCTGTGATCTCCAGCATTGGCTGTTTCCAGTACAGGTTCCAGCATCTACAGAGATTTCCTGCTCCCAGACATCCCTTTGTTATTCTGCTGGAGAACAAGCCGAAGCTCCAGCCCACATGGTCCTTTTGTTTTGCTGATCATTGGGGCAGTGAGGCTGAAGCAGATATTAAAATCTCTACTGATTTGGAATGCAGGGGCCGTTGAAAGCGATATTGCCCAATTCACCGAGGAGCTGTGTTTTAAATGAGTTGTGAGTTTTGCAGTTAATTTACTGCCAGTAACACTCGCGCTGCTGTCTCTGGGCACTTGTGTATCCATTAATTGTGAAGCTGAAAGTTATCCTTGCGCCCAGCTCCACGCTTTAATAAACGGCTGTGGATTAATTGGAACAAGCTGCTTGATGTAATGAATTGTTTCTGTGGAGGATACATTCTTCACGGCCATGAATTTGCTGCAAATGAGAAAAGGTGTGTTTGAGAGTGGATTTGTCAGCTATCCTGGTGTCGAGGATACAAGTTAATGTTCAGGGCAGGAAATTCCCAGGGTGGCCTCTGCAAATACCAACATCCAGCTCTGAACTAGAATTCCATAAAATCCTCCAAACACAAAGAGCCAGTAGAAGATGAAGGTGAATCCTAGTCAGATCCTTGACAGCAGGATGTGTCCCACGTAGGACCTCTCTGTTTAATTACATCCCAGGATCATAGGGAGGGGTTCAGACGGTGACTGAGCTGCTTCAAACAGGAGTTGAAATGACACTGAGGGAACGACAGACAAACTCCGTCAATCATTACAAATCCACATCCCAGGAACAGAACTCTGCTAATCAGAAATCCAAACAGAGAGTACCAGCAATCCTCAGTAGGTCAAGCAGTGTGTGAGGCACCCTGTAATTTTGAGGATCTCTGCCCATAAACTATCTATGAAGTCTCTGTCCAAACTCTTCACCCACAATCTCTGTGTATAATCTCCACCTGAAATTAGCTGTTATCTTGAGAATCTTTGCTTGTAATCTCTAGAATCTCTGCTCCCTAGTTTCCATTTCTCTTGCTTGGAAACATGCGCTGGTTGGCTTTCTACCCTCTATTAAACACACACTCCACTCGGAGCCTGGGTTACAGTGCTGCTGCTGGTATTGGGTGAGTTTTCAGGTCCATCGCAGAGCTGGCTACTAGAGAAAACAGCAAGCAAAGTCTGCAGCTTGGAATGATGGATGAGTCAAAATGGTTGTTGATTTGTCACTTCCTACTGCTGTGGAAATGAAAGGAGATAAGAAACAGAATTGGCCTTTTTTCCCCCCCACTGTAAGTGATAAGATTATGAAATGGCTCCAGAACGAATGAATAACCTGAACATATAGCAGTAGCAACTCTTCTCTTGTTCTTGCAGATTGATCTCCATGTGGAATCGAAAAGGCAGATTGCGGAGATATTGCATGTTTAGAAGTCACAATGAGAATATCATTAATGTACATTACGAATGGTGTGTTTGACATCAGAGCTCAGATGGAGGAGAAGATTGTTGACAGTATGTGACAGCACTTCTGATAACGTGGCAGAAATAAGAGCCCATGGGATCCTGAACAAAGTGAAACACTGACTGAGAGTCAGGAAACAGAGGGTGATGATAGTGTCTGTGACCGCAAGTCTGTTTTCAGTGGGGTACCGCATCCTTCAGGGCTGGCACCCCTGCTGTACATTAATGATTTGGAATGCAGGTTGGCAGGGTAGCAAATACTGAGGAGGACATCTGTTAACCTGGGGCGGCACAGTGACTCAGTGGTTTGCACTACCTGCCTCACAGCGCCAGGGACCTGGGTTCGATTCCAGCCTCGGATGACTGACTGTGTGGAGTTTGCACATTCTCCCTGTGTCTGCGTGGGTTTCCTCCGGGTGCTCCGGTTTCCTCCCAAAGTCCAAAGATGTGCAGGTCAGGTGAACTGGCCATGCTAAGTTGCTCACAATGATCAGGGATGTGAAGGTTAGGTATATTAGTCAGGGGAAATGTAGAGTAATAGGGTAGGGGAATGGGTCTAGGTGGGATACTCTCCGCAGAGTCAGTGTGGACTTGCAGTGAAACCACATTTTCGGGATTCAATTCTAACTGCAGGAGTATATTAGAGGACTGATGAGATGGACAGTGCAGTGACAAATCGACCCAGCTAAGTGTGAGGGAATGTACTTGTGGAGCACTAACCAGGCAAGAGTTTGCACTTGGAATGACCCATCTACAACCCCGAACCTAGTAGGATGGGTAGAGGAGGGGATTAAGAAAGCAGATGGGATTCTTGCTTTAATTAACTGAGGCAGGAAGTTATGATGGGGCTGTATGAAATGATGGGTAGTCACAGCCAGAGTACTGTGGGCAGTTCTGGTCCCCACTCTATAGAAGGGATGGGATTACACTGGAGGGGGTGCAGAGGGAGATCCACCAGGATACTCCCTGGGATGGAGTATCTCAGTGATGGATACACTCGGCCTGGTTTCCTTGTGTTGCTCCTCACGTTGCCAGTGATGGTTTTATACTATCACCAACAGTTTTGTTCACCAGTCTATGGTGTCCCACCATATTCAATACTTCCCCGAAATCCATTTAAACCACATCAACAGGTCACCCTCATTGAGCCTTTCTGTTACCTCAGGGAAAGAAAGCTCCAGAAAGTTCATTAAACATGATTTTCTCTTTAGAAATCCCTGCTGATTCCTCCCAATGAACCCATCTTTTTCAATGTGGCTGTTAATTCTCTCCTGAATAATTGTTACTCAACGTTGTGCTTACACTGAAGTTAGACTGACTGGTCTGTGATTGCTGGGATCTCCTTACCAAGTTTCTTGAACAAGGTCATGGAGTGAAAGGTAAGCCATGGATTGTGGTGGTTTGGAATGATGACTGCGGGCAGTGAGCACCAGGTGAGAGTGGACTGTCAGAGGGAGGTCAGTGTTGTAACAGCTGCTCCTTTTTCGAGGTATTTTAGGTGTTGGATGTGATTTCCTTGAATTCCAGCAGCAGCAATATCTGTTTTAAATGGTGTTGCGTTGTTTTGGAATTGTGGAGGAAAACAAAATCAAAACAATGGTGCTTTAAAAGGGAGAAAGTCAGATAAAGGCATTGACCACATGGTCAGAGAAAGGAGCAGACACAGTGGGGAACCTGCACAGTTACTGCCTTTCCTGTATTTCTGGACATCCGAGTGTATCTGGGAAAACTGAACAAACAACGAAATTCCCAGCTGACCCTGGAGGAATCGGTGTGGCAGAGCTCAGGAGAAGCTGAATGCTTCGTTTTTCAGTGTGACCCTGCTGTAAGTCTACAGTAGTGAGGAGAGTGGGTTCTTTCTTGATTATATGTTTTATTGAGATCTGTCTCTTGATTAAATTTTAAAAATTTAAACCATAGATACGAAGTTAGCCTGGAGGAGTTTTCTTTTTGGAGCAGTAAGGCAGTGCTATTTTCTGGATCTGTGATTGTGAAGGGGCAAAGATGGCCTTTAGTGGAGTGATGAGCTCTTTCTGTCGGGTGTGGGAGTTCAGAGAGAGTTTCCTTATTACTGATGATTATGCCTGCAGGAAGTGTCTTTGGTTGTGTATCCTATTAGATCACATGGATTGGTTGGAGCAGCAGTTAGAGGCAATGAGAAATTTTCAGGAGATCGGGGCTGTGATGGATGGCAGTTATATAGAACATAAAACAATACAGCACAGAACAGGCCCTTCGGCCCTCGATATTGCACCGACCTGTGGACTTTTCTCAGCTCAACCCCTACACTATCCCAAAATCATCCATGTGCTTATCTAAGGATCGTTTAAATCTCCCTAATGTGGCTGAGTTAACTACATTAGCAGGTAGGGCATTCCACACCCTTACCACTCTCTGAGTAAAGAACCTGCCTCTGACATCTGTCTTAAATCTCTCACCCCTCAAT
>NW_025214511.1:0-1318 GCF_004010195.1 Chiloscyllium plagiosum | reverse complement strand
ATCTGAGACTCCCCCTGACTCACTGTGCTGCGCACCGTGACCTTAACTGACTGTGAACAATGATATTCAGCTTTCTGGGTTTGTGTCTGTGCTAAACACCAAGGCAATACAGCAGGCGGGTGAGCCTGGTAGCTGTAGCTGAGGAGAAACACTTTTGAGGGCGGGGTAAGACAAGGCAACAAATCTGTGAGCAATCACGTCCGCTCAAAGTGAGTGTGCACAATAACGGAATGAGCAGCCCAGAAGGCCAATCCATGAGCTGGATAGATGTCCCTGAGCACAGTGTCCTTGCAGCAGCATTGAGTGTGTACAAAAACTGAGTGAGAAGCCCAGAGAGACAGACCATGAGCTGGATCTGTGTCCCTGAGCACAGTGCCCTTGCAGCAGCATTGCAATGAGAGTTGTCAGTGCACCCTGAGCTGCAGCATTGAAGTACAGAAGTGTACCATCAGTTCGTCGGAGATGTGCTGGGAATGCATGGTGAGGCTGGCATGTAACAGATGGCAACATTCGTGGGTGTGGAGTACATTCAGCTTCTGTTCATGCAGTGTCCCCCGAGACGTTGGTGGCCAGGATAGAAGTCTGCAAGAGCGAGCGGCGAGATGGAGTCACCAGTTACCAGGTCTGACTTACATGTCAAAATCTCCATATTGAGTATCCCCACAGTGGGGGAGGATATGAAACTGCAAGTTGTTGAGGGGGGAGGCGAGTTGGGGGACCAAAATAATGTGACTATTGATCATCAGTAATCATTCAGTCAGCATCTCGCCACACCCATGCTCAAATATTGACTTAAAGAACAGTCCAGTACAGGAACAGGCCCTTTAGCCCAGCAAGCCCGCACTGACACATGATTCCATTCCAAAGTTAAAACAATAGTTTTTGCTCCGATACTTTCTATGTCATTCTATTCCCTACTTACTCATACTTGTGCCAAGATCCCTCTTAATCCTTGCTATATTGGCTTCTACCCCTCGATCAGTGCATTCCAGGCACTTTCACATTCTGCCTGGAACAGCAAAAAAAACCTTACCTATCACATCTCCAGAACTTTCTCCCTTTTACCTAAAACCTACGGTCCGGAGTAATTGTTATTTCTACTCTGGGGGAAAAAAGCCTCTAACTGTCCTTCTATCTATACCTCTGATAATTTTGTAAATATCTATCAAGTAGCCCCATAGCCAATGATGTCCAGGTGCAAACAAACCATGTGTGTTCAATTTCTCCTTCTGGCTAATACCCTCCAAACCAGACAACATGCTGGTAAAACTTTTCCAAACCCTCTCCAAAACTTCAAAATCATGTGGCAACCAGTACT
>NW_025214510.1:43975-45048 GCF_004010195.1 Chiloscyllium plagiosum | reverse complement strand
ATCCCACGGGTACAGGGAAAAACGTACCTTCAGAAGACAGCTGCTCATATTCATCAGACACCATGTGGCCACACAGTGGGAACTCATCCACCTTCGCTTTCTTGCGACCCAGATCGAAAATCCGGATCTTGGGATCTGGAGTGGGAGGGGGTGGGAGGGGAAAACAATCAGTCAGTCAGTCACAAGCAGAAGTGAAGCATTAACCGCAAAGTGACTTCATGGGTTTTAAGAGTCAAAATATTAAAGTCACGATGCTGGCATTTTCTACACCCACCATCCCCTCCACCCCACCCAACCCAACACCCCTCCTGAGTTATGAGGCACCCCCACACCCCTGGATTTCAAATATATTCAGCACAAATGGAACTGACCAGATCTGAACTGGTTCTAAGATAAAGACTGATGTGGGTGGGGGAAGTTGCGGGTGGGGGAAGTTGCGGGTGGGGGAAACTGCAGAATACCCACCTGGGACACCCCGACAGAAGCGGGACTTGGGGTAAGGCTTGTTTTTACAGTATCTGTAACTGAAAGACAAGAGAAAGAGTTAGAAACAGAGTATGAGGAGACAGCAGCCTGCTTTCAGAATCAGACAGCTCACCCCCCCCCCCCAATAGCAGCAAATTCACACATCGAGCTGAGTCACCTGAAAATATAACACCCAGCAGCTTTGGCCTGAAACGTAGATTTCCCGGCACCTCGGATACTGCCTGACCTGCTGCGCTTTTCCAGCGCCACACTCTTGCCTGAAAATATAAGCTGGCTGCAGTCAGTCGAACGTTAAAGCCCTACACCACCGGGGAGGTGTGTAAGAAGAAGAGAGAGCTGCCTTACAAACCAGGCAAGCTAATCAGCGGCAGTGGGCAGCATCGAGATTCTGTGCTGACTGGGACCCTTGTCTGGGTAGGGGGAGCATTTCAACTAATGGGGCATCACCACAGAAATTCTTCAAAAACCAACTTGAGGGGGGCCCATGGGAAGGTGGGGGCAGTAATTACCTTCAGCTTCACTGCAATCCTCTCTACACTGAGGGAGGAAATGGGGAGGGAATGGGGAGGGAATGGGGGTGGTGGCAG
>NW_025214510.1:39314-40311 GCF_004010195.1 Chiloscyllium plagiosum | reverse complement strand
CGGGTGTGATCTGACTGTGCCCCCGGACCCTCCCCTCCCCCCGGACCGGACCCTCCCGCCGGGACCCACCTCCCGACCGGACTCCGCGCCGTAAAGAGGGAGCCGACAGCGCGGCCGCCGCTTTTATAGGCAATCAGGCCGGCGCGCTGACGTAGAGGGGAACGTCACCGCCGCTCTACACGGAGCGTGCTGACGACAAACCGATCGTCCATCGCCTCTGCGCAAAGCGTGCTGACGTAATGGGGAGTGTCATCGCCCCTCTGTGCGCAGCGAGCTGACGTCAGACGGGAATGCCTGTCCCAACTGCTCACAGCGTGATGACGCCTTGTGAGTCACCGCCCCTCCACTCAAAGCGTGCTGCCGTCGGTCGAGACTCGCCGCTCCTCTACACAAAGCGTGCTGACGTCAGGCATAACGGCCTTCCCCTCTCCGCACTGTGTGCTGACGTCAGGAATGAGCCTGATTGATCAGTGACACTTTGACCTTTTGGTGTCAATTCTGTTTGTCATGGTCCAGCCATGAAGGAGTAACCAAATAAACCAAATAAACCAAATAAACCGAATACACCGAATAAACCAAATACACCGAATACACCAAATAAACCAAATACACCAAATAAACCAAATAAACCGAATACACCGATTAAACCAAATAAACCAAATACACCGAATACACCGAATAAACCGAATAAACCAAATAAACCGAATACACCAAATACACCGAATAAACCTAATACACAGAATAAACCAAATAAACCAAATACACCAAATAAACTGAATAAACCAATAAAGGGGATTGACAAAGTAGATGTGGAGGGAGATCTTTCCTCATGGGACAGGCTGGGGCTGTTTTCCCTGAAGCATCGGAGGCTGAGGGGTGACCTTATAGAGGTTTATAAAATCATGAGGGGCATGGATAGGGTAAACAGGCAAAGTCTATTCCCTGGGGTCGGGGAGTCCAGAACTAGAGGGGCATAGGTTTAGGGTGAGAGGGGAAA
>NW_025214510.1:33535-35825 GCF_004010195.1 Chiloscyllium plagiosum | reverse complement strand
TGGAAAGGGTGGACGCTAAGAAATTGTTTCCGTTAGGCGAGGGGAGTAGGACCCGTGGGCACAGCCTTAGAATTAGAGGGGGTCATTTCAGAACAGAAATGCGGAGACATTTCTTCAGCCAGAGAGTGGTGGGCCTGTGGAATTCATTGCCGCGGAGTACAGTGGAGGCTGGGACGCTAAATGTCTTCAAGGCAGAGATTGATAAATTCTTGATGTCACAAGGAATTCAGGGCTACGGGGAGAATGCGGGTAAGTGGAGTTGAAATGCCCATCAGCCATGATTAAATGGCGGAGTGGACTCGATGGGCCGAATGGCCTTACTTCCGCTCCTATATCTTATGCTCTTATAGTAAATGATGGCCTCAATGGTGTCTTCCTGCTCCTCGTTCTAATGTTCTTATATAAAGTGAGTTGGTCAGCTAGACCAAACAGTGACAAATGGAATTCAATCCTAAAAAGAGTGAGATGGTGCACTTTGGGAGGATTTACAATCTAAGAGAGTACACATGGAATGGTAGGATCCTCAGAGGATCAGAGGGACACTGGTGTACATGCCCATAGATCCTTGAAGACAGTAAGATGGGGAAATAAGATGATTAAGGCAGCACATGAGATACTTTAATAGCCTTTAATAGTCGAGGCATCAGATACAAGAATTTGGAAGGTATGTTGGAATTGTACAGGTCGTTCGTTCACCCACAGTCAGAATACTGTATTATTATGACATGGCAGTAATCGGTTCTGCTAATTAAACCAAACATCCAGAAAAGCTCATCTCGTAATCTGTAAAAGTACGTTTGACAGAGAACTACCTAAATTCCACTATTTAAAGCAAAAATACAATGTTTTCTTTCACTCCCAAAGAGAACATTAAACAATTATTTGTAACTCTAATCCTCCTTTGTCTTAAAGGATTGCTATCTACCTCCCACTCTATAACAATATACTGATCTGATAAAGCTCCTACTAAAGTTACAGCAACTCAATTGTCAAAACCAGGCAACGGCTGTTGTCTCCGGTGTCGATCTTCGTCTGTTTGTAGATCTCTCAGGTCATCTTCGGTCTCCTGCCTCAAAGATGTTTCATATGAAAAAGGTACCTTTGATGAAACAGGTTTTCAGGATTCTGTCTGACAATGGCAGGTGGTGCTCTTCCTCTGGCTGACTGTCCAAAATATACGCTTTTTATACTCCAAACATCGGATCGTCTCATTGGTTCAATGTTGTCAAAACAGTAAAATTCAAATTCGATTGGGTTTTAGTATAGTATCTTGGGGCATAATTTAAAGTAATTCGAACTGCACATGTATGGAGGTTACAGCCCAGATTCTCCGGTACACTTTGTGCCAGATAGTCGGTCACATGACCAATGCTGGCCAGCTTTAGAGATTTCACTCTCTCTTAAAGGTACAATACACACTTTCAACTTCATAACAGTATGCAGTTGTGGTCAGCACACTATAGAATGGAGGAGGTGCAGAGAAAGCTCAGCAGGATGGGGCCAGGGAACAGTCCAGATCTGAAGGGGATCACAAGCTCAAGTTGTTTTCTGAAGAGTCAATGTTTCAGTTGACTATTCAAAACAGATGAGTTGAAAATTATTTTTCCACGTGCCTGCGGCTCTCTGGAAATCCCAGCCTCTAAAGGTAGCGAATGTGAATATTTTTAATGTGGACAGGGATAGATTCTTGATGAATAAAGCGAAGGGTGAAAGGTTATCAAGGAGCTGGGCAGAAATGTGGAGTCATCAGGTCAGCCACAATCACAATGAATCAGGGAGTAGATTGGAGGGGCTGAATGGCCTCTCCTGCTCCTTATTCACAAACCCGTAAGTCCCTTCCTGCAGCTCGGGGACACCTTTGTCAGATGAACACTTCCTCAAAACCACATGGAGACTTTCTGACAGTCAGCTTGTCTGAAAGACGAGTCCCCAGAGACACCAGGAGATGGCAGTGATGAGCTACGTATGATGTGGAGGAGTTTGTGTTGGACTGGGGTGGACAAACTTAAACATCAGACAACACCAGGCCACAGTCCAACAGGTTTATTTACAACTACAGGCTTTCGGAGCACTGCTCTTCTGTCAGGCAAAGGAAAGGATGTTCGTAGAAATAAACCTGTTCCACTATAACCTGATGTTGTCTGATTTTTAATTATGAGCTACATTAACAGACAAGGGGGCACTCCCACAGCACTGACCCTCCAACAGTGCCCACTCCCTCTGCACTGACCCTCCAACAGTGCCCACCCCCTCGGCAATCCCCCGACAACACCCACTCCCTCCGCACTGC
>NW_025214510.1:23075-27484 GCF_004010195.1 Chiloscyllium plagiosum | reverse complement strand
TGCCATGTCAGCCTTATGAAATATCTTCATTTGGATAGCCTGAGTTCTATTATAGATAGAGATCTTCCTGTTGTTTTCCTAGACGTTCTCCCACATCTCTAAGGAGATTTCCATCCCCAATTGTTGACTCTAAGTTTTATATAACCGTTCCATGTCCTTCGATACCTTATTAAATAGTTTGTGGTAGAGAGTACTGACCACGAGAGAACCCATTGGCCGAATCACTCTCCTTTCCTTATGCGATTTATTAGAATTAATTATCCATGTGGTCTTCTTTTGTATAAAGTCGTATTTGAAAATATCGCAAAAGATCTTTATTCGGCAGCCCAAACTTCTAATGCAGCTGTTCGAAGGACATCACGACCTCCCCATCGAAAAGATCTCCCAAATAGGAGATACCTCTGGACTCCCAGGTTTTGAATACAGCATGTGAGCCCTGGCTGGAATCACAATGTTCCCACTGTAGGGGAAAAAGGTGAGGTTTTTTGTAGGTTACCCTCATCCTGTCACATTATCCTTCAGGTTTTGATTGTATTTAATGCAATAGGATTTTTACAATAATCCGTAATAACTCTCACCTTGTCCATAAATTGTAGATTGATATGGGGATATTTGCTTGGGAGGCCTCATTATGTAACCAGATTGATTGTGGGTCACAAGACACACAACCAGCTGCGAAGGATGATAGAGAGCTCAATTGGTCCCTCCTGAAATCCGGAAAATCCAGCCCACCCCTTACTTGTGGAAGCTGCAGCTTTTCTAATTTATAAGGGGCCGTCTATGAATCCAAATATAGGAGCCGAGCCAACCATAAAGGTTACACAGCGCCTGTCTCAAGCTTCAAGGGGAGCATTATCATAGGGTATGAACGGCCAGGTAGGATGTTCATGTTGAACAAAGCTATTCTATCTTGCCAAGATATCGGGAGATCTTCCCATCGTTGTAGGTACTATCATATTTTCTCCAATAAATGTGTATTGGCTTTATATAGCTGACCAAATGCCAGAGTATTAAAAATACCGAAGTAAAGAAAACCTCCCAGTGACCACCGAAAGGGGAGACGGGATTGATCTGGAAAATTGGATATACTGGCAAGACCTCCCAGCGACATGGCCTCTGATTTCACAGATTGATTTTATAACCTGAGAACATGCCAAATAAGTTAACCGTTGAATTTAGCGGGGCACCTTCAGATTTCAATGGATCATTTAAGAAAACGAGGACATCAACTGCAGAGAGAGCAATTTTGTACTTACCCGATCCAACCTCTGGAGCCATTATATTAGGGTCAGCTCGTATACCTTCCACCAAAGGCTCAATCACTAGCATAAATAATAATGGAGAGAGAGGGCATTCCTGACGACAACCTCTGCCAACGCAAAAGCTATCTGAACTTAAACTGTTGTTGATCACCTCTGCTTTGGAATCATTATATAATACTGTAACCCATTTAGTAAAGACCTCTCCAACACCAAACCGTTCCAGCATATAAACGAGATATGGCCATTCTGACCGATCGAATACCTTCTCTGCCCATAGGGAGACAAATAATTCCAGTATCACTCCCTGCTGGCAGGCTTGTACCATATTTAAGACTCTTCTAATGTTATTAGTTGATCTGCTACCCTTTATAAACCCCATTTGGTCTTCTATAATAATGAAAGGTAAAACCCTCATTTGGTCTTCTATAATAATGAAAGGTAAAACCCTCTCCAGTCTTAATGTCAACATTTTTGAGAGAATTTTAAAATCCACATTCAACAAGGATATAGGTCTATACGAAGAACAGTCATCTAGGGCCTTTCCCTTCTTAAGAATGAGAGAAACATTTGCTTCTCTCAGAAAGGCGGGAGGCAGCCCTGACTATGTGAATAATTAAACATATTTATAAGTAGCCCGACCAATTCCCCAATCAATTCTTTAAGGAACTCAGCCTGGAATCCATCTGGTCCAGGCGTTTTGCCACTCTGGAGTTGCCTCACCTCCTCCTGTACATCCTGGGTTGCCAGGGGGCATTAAAGAACAACATCTGTTCCGAGGTTAGGCCCGGGAGGGCCAGGTTTTTTTAAATGTCTTCCTCATTCTATCCTTGCAGCCCTGTGACCTATACAATTCGAAATAGAACTTTCTAAAGGCTGCATTGATCTTTTTACGATCACAAGTCAGGTACCAACACTCTTTCTAAAGACGTAATGGCTTGGGGAGCCTTTTTCTTTCTGACAAGGTATGCTGGATAACTGCCAGGCTTGTCACCATATTCAAATAATCTCTGCTTCGCAATTAATAGCTGCTTCTTTGCTGTTTGAGTAAGTGTGGGATTCAAAGTTGCCCTAAGGGCTGTGATCCCCTGTAGTTTAGTAATTGAGGGTCTATCCACATACACTGTCTCAGCCGCCTTCAGGCGAGCCCCGAGCAGACACTGTTGTTCTCCCTTTTGTCTTTTCTGGGTCGCAGAATATGAGATGACCAAGCCTCACGCATATTGCGTAGCAGTCTCCCACAACCCCGAAGGGTTACTGGCCATGCCTGAGTTGATATCCCAGAAGGTTTTAAATTCCTGCGAGAAATATTTTGTGAACTTACTATCCTTCAATAGGAAAGTGTCCATACGCCAATGTCGGGAAGCTATCTCGTCATCGCTGGTCTTAACCTCCATATTTACTGCGGCATGGTCGAAAATAGTTATATTATCTACTTTGCAAAACAATATTGAGTTCAAAAGGATCGAGTGGACAGAAACATGTCGCTTCTGGTATGACACTTGTGTGGGTTAGAATAAAAAGTAAATCTCTACCCTCCAGGTGAAGACACCTCCACACATCCACCAGCCTCAACTCCCTACTCAGTTCCGCCAACTGCCTAGATCTCTTAGATATGCCCACAGAACACATATGTTTTCTGTCCACCCCGGGCCGATGATACAATTACAATCTCCCTCTATAATTGCGTGGTGCACCCCGAGAGCCATCAACTTGGAGAATGCTTTCATCACAAATTTAAAAGGGTGCACCAGGGGACAATAGAGATTCAAAATCCCATATTCCTCTCCATACATTAGGGCTTTAATTAATATATATTGTCCAGACTCATCTTTTATCTGGCTTAGCATTTGGAAGGGAAGGTTCTTCCCAGTAAGATTGACAACTCCCCTACTTTTTGTGCTGAAAGATGAAAAGAATACCTGACCAAATCCACCCTGTTGCAGCTTCCAATGCTCCTTATCAAGTAGATGTCTCTCCTGTAAAAGGGCTACACCCAACCTTACATTTTTAAAGACTTGATAATATATTTTTCCTTTTCATTGGTGAGTGGCTTCCCTTGACATTCCAGGTGCACCACCTAAACGAATGACGAGCCAAGCAAACCAGAGACCCCCCAGGAGGGAGATCCCCCCCCCCCCCCAAAAGACATTGGATAAAAACCAAACATGATTCACACATAAAATACTCTTTAATACAGCTAAATCAAAACAACTAAGAATTATTCCTAAAAACAAATAACATAAAAATTATTTAAAAGGAGATTTTCCCCCTTGTTCAGAGGAGGCACTACTACCTTCCAATAATCCCACCATACCATCTCCCAGCCAGAGGCATGCCCTCGGCCCAGGCATTACAATGTAGAGTAAGTAAATTTCAACATCTTATAAGACAGAAGTTAAATGTGGGCGACCCCCCACACCAATACCTCGATACACTTAGCAAAACAACACCAGATTAAAATACATAAAATTACAAAATTACAATCCCAGCAAGTAATAAGCAACGAAATTTTTAAAAATCAGAAACGTCCCCCAATAATAAAATAAACTGCACTAGCTATAGATAAGAGTCCATAGAAAGCATAAGGAACTAACATTCATCCTCCCCCATCACCACGGAAAGATAGACAAGAGAAATAAAGAAAGAAAGGAGGAGGACAAAAAAGAAAAGAGGGGCAAAATAAAGTCATTATCCATACAGTTCAAATCCTCCAGTCTAGGTGAGAGCATCCAGGCATTATTTTACTTTTCTATGTGATCTGAAGTCATATACAGATCCTCCATGACTGCAGCGTAGCGTTGCCGGATAGCGCACAGAATATTGAATATTTAAATCCCTCAGACGCTTCTTTGCCTCATCACATTCCTTCCTCTTGCGGACCATAGGCAGAGAACAACATTATCCTGGAGCCCCTGTATATCATGGCATGGAGATCCTTCCCCAACACACTGGTGGGCTCTAGCAGCATCTGTTTTTCTCTCTAATGTTTAAGTTGAACTAGGACCTGGCGGCGGCGCTGGTCCTATTCGAAGCGGCGCACAGCAACCCGACGGGCCCGCTCAACCTGCACCTGGCCCCGCTCTGACTCCAGTTTATGCAGCTTTGGGAGCCATTGCTCCAGGAAATCAACAAGCTGCCCTTCCTCCT
>NW_025214510.1:5225-22820 GCF_004010195.1 Chiloscyllium plagiosum | reverse complement strand
AAGTCAGTATGGTTTCATCAAGGGGAGGTCATGCTAATGAATCTGTTAGAACACTTTGAGGATGTAAAAAGCAGGTTAGACCAAGGAGAACTAATGGATACTATGTATCTGGACTTCAAGAAGGACGTTGACAAGGTGCCTCACAGGAGGCTGCTGAGTAAAATAAGGGCCCATGGTGTCAGAGACAAGGTACTCGTGTGTACAGAAGCTTGACTGTCTGGCAGAAGGTAGAGAGTGGGAATAAAACTGTCCTTCTCAGGATAGCAGCCAATGACAACTGGTGTTTCGCAAGGGAACCAAAACTTTTTACTTTGTACATTAACAATCTAGATGAAGGAACTGAGGGCAATCCAGCGAGGTTTGTAGATGATGCAGAGGTAGATAGAGGGCCATGTATCATTGAGATGGCAGGGAGGCTGCAGAAGGATTTTGACAGGGTAGAAGAGTGGGCAAAGACGTGGCAGATGGAGTACACTTGGTAAAGTGCGAGGTTATGCACTTTAGTAGGAAGAAGAGAGGCATGGACTATTTTATAACTGGGGAGAAAATTCAGAAGTCTGATGTGCAGAGTGTTGCGAGTTCCAGTCAGGATTGTCTCAAGGTAAATTTGCAGGTTGTGTCAGTAGTTAGCAAGGTGCTGTATCTGCGACACAGTGTGTTTGAAATCTTATATTCAGCAAAAGAACTGAGTCAACTCTTATAAACAATGATATTTGTTTATTGAAGACACTTAATATTAGAACAATAAAACGTATTATACTGGAAAGAAAATCTCTACAATCTATATTATGGTTTAACTTAAGTTTGGATGATCACATACCACCCCACCAGCAGTTAATCTTGTTCTTCTGATGGTCTTGTAGGTGTCTTGTCTTTCAGTGGTTATTCTCGAGTTACCACTCTCTGAGGGGTTTTACAGTGATTCTTATCCTCCCAAGTCGTCACACCTTTTGGGATGGTGTGGAGAATGTGCCAATGGAATGATCAGGTTCATTTACCCTGATCAATCAGATCCAACCTGGGGTTGTCACATTGAAGGCCCAAGGGCGACATTCCATTGTCCCATTCAGGTCCAACTTCAGGTGTGTATTACAGGGTCTGTAGCTGTCAGGTTTGTTTGCAACCATTTGTGGGTAGCTGCAGCCTGTCTGCATTATGCTGCATGTGGATGAACACAGAGACTTTGGTCAAGGCTGGGTTCTACTTCCCAGCATGCTTTAATCATTGTTCATTTTTGTAACTCCGTGGTAAAATTATTATTGTCCATCGTAAGGTTATTATTTCAGGTGGCCCATCTGGTCAGAAAGGCAAATACAGTGATGACATTTCTTTTGTGATGACTTGAATGGATGGATTTCCGCGGCTCTATAAGACTCTGGTCAGACCACATTTGGTGTATTGTGTACTGTTTGGAGCCCAATAACTCAGGAAGAATGTACCACCCCAGAGCGTGTTCAGATGAGCTTCATAAGAATGGTCCTCGGAATGACAAGCTCAAAATATGAGGTCTCATGGTCTATACTCGCTGCAGTTTATAAGGATGAAGGGGGATCTAATAGAAGCATACAGAATACTGGTTGCCTGGTTAGAGTAGACATTGGGAAGATGCTTCCACTGTTAGGAGAGAAAGGACTCAAGGACATAGCCTGAGAGTCAAGAGAACATCTTTAGAACAGAGATAAGGAGAAACATCTTCAGCTTGAGAGTGGTGACTCTATGGTAGAATGGCAGTTTCCTCCCCTAAAGGACGTCAGTGAACCAGGTGAGTTTTTCTTGGCAATCTATTCATAACCACCATCAGTCTCTTAATTCCATCTTTGAATTCAAGCTTCGCCACCTGCTGTGGCAGGATTTGGACCCAGGTCACTAGAACATTATATGGGTTTATCACATCAGAATTCAATGATAACACCATGACGCCACTGACTTGCTAAAATCCTCCGCAGTGTGACTAACGTGTGCAGTGTGATATGCACTGGGATTTGCCTTCATGTTATCCTTAACCTCCTTATCAAGATATGGATGATTTATCTCCGTAATGCAATTCCTCTTCAGTCCTT
This sequence comes from Chiloscyllium plagiosum, assembly GCF_004010195.1. Lineage (NCBI taxonomy): Eukaryota > Metazoa > Chordata > Chondrichthyes > Orectolobiformes > Hemiscylliidae > Chiloscyllium > Chiloscyllium plagiosum. The sequence continues at coordinate 20,760 of NW_025214510.1, read as the reverse complement.
AGCCAAATTTCTTCAGCTGTTCTGCCTTTGACTGTTCTTTTCTCTCTCCAGACCACCCAGGCCAAATCCTTCCTTAAGCCAGTATAATTATTATTGCCTAACACTAAAACTCTCATGTATGACTCAGTCTTCACTCTTTCAATCTGAATGTGAAACTCCAGCATGTTGTGGTTACTCCAAGGCAAAGCTCATCCACCAATCCTTCCTTGTTACATAATATCAAATCTAAATTAGATTAGATTCCCTAAAGTATGGAAGCAGGCCCTTCGGCCCAACAAGTCCACCCTGACCTTCTGAAGAATAACCCACCCAGTCCCATTTCCCTCTGAGTAATATGCCTAACCCAATGGGCAATTTAGCACGGCCAATTCACCTGACCTGCACATCTTCGACTGTGGGAGGAAACCCACGCAGACAGGGGAAGAATGTGCAATCTACACGCAGACAATCCCCCGAGGCTGGAATCGAACCTGGGACCCTGGTGCTGTGGTAACCACTGAGCCATCGTGCCGTCCTATTCCCTGGTTGGCTCCATGACGTCCTGCTCTCAGAAATAATTTCTCATACACTCTATGAATCTTTATTCAAGGATATCACTGTCAAGTTGATTTATTGAGCCGATTTGTATGTTCAAACCACCCATAGTTACTGTTGTGCCCTTGTTACAATCCCCCACTCTTTTCTACCTCAGAAGTACTTTGGGGTGGGGGGGTTAAAAGTGGCTGAAAATTATTCTTCCCAAGAGGTTTCTTCTTTTGCTTTTTATTTGCACTGAGACGAATTTCAAATATTTTTTGGCACAAAACACTTTGAAAAGGTCTGAGTTCCCACTCACACGAACAAATGTTTATTTTCTTTTCACTAGCCACATTTCATAGTAAATATCGAGGATTTCAGAGGGATAAAATTGGTCATGAGATATCGTTAGCAAACAGGGTTGAGAAAAATCCCAAAGAGTTATTTTCATATATAAGGAGCAAGAGGGTAACTAGAGAAATGTTTGGGACACACAAGGACAAAGGAAGAAAGTTATGCATGGAGTCAGAGAAAATGGGTGAGTTTTGTAGCGAGTACTTTGCATCTGTATTCACCAAGGAGAGCGACATGACGGACGTTGAGTTTAAGGATAGATCTCTGAGTACTCTCGGTCAAGTCAACATAAAGTGAGAGGAAGTTTTGGATACTCTAAAAGGTATTAAGGTAGACAAGCCCCCAAGTCCGGATGGGATCAACCACAGGTTACTGAGGGATGTGAGTGTGGAAATAACAGAGGCTTTAACATATATGTTTGCAGGATGATTGGACGTGGGTGAGGTCCCAGAGGACTGGCCAATTGTTAATATTGTCCCCTTGTTTAAGAAGGATAGTGGGATAATCCAGATAATTGTAGACCGACAAGACTGACATCAGTGGTAGGGAAGCTGCTGGAGAAGATACTGAGGGACTTGAGTCAGGCGTTTTATTAGGTTCCCCATGGTCGGCTGATGGAGAAGGTGAAGTCGTATGGTGTCCAGAGTGTTCTATCTAGATGGATAGAGAACTGGCTGGACAACAGGAGACAGAGAGTAATAGTGGAAGGGGATTTCTCAAAATGGAGACCTATGACCAGTGGTGTGCAACAGCGATCTGTGCTGGGACCACTGTTGTTTGTGATATATATTAATGATTTGGAAGAAGGTATCGGTTACCTGATTAGCAAGTTTGCAGGTGACACCAAGATTGTTGGAGTAACAGATAATGATGGGGACTGTCAGAGAATACAGCAGAATATAGATAGATTGGAGAGATGGCACAGAATTGGCAGATGGAGTTCAATCTGTGCAAATACGAGGTGATGCATTTTCAAAGATCCAGTTCAAGCGTGAACAATGCAGTAAATGGAAAAGTCCTGGAGAAAATTGATTTACTGCGAGATCTGGGTGTTCGGATCCATTGTTTCCTGAAGATGCCAACACAGGTCAGTAAAGTAGTCAAGGTGGCATATGCCATGCTTTCCTTCATTGGATCAGGTGTTGAGTACAAAAGTTGGCAGGTCATGTTACAGTTGCATAGGACTTTGGTTTGGCCGCATTTGGAATACTGCATATAGCTCTGGTCACCACATTAACAAAAGGATGTGGATGCTTTGAATAGGGTACAGAGTAAGTTCACCAGGATGCTGCGTGGGATGGACGGTGCTGGTTATGAAGAAAGATTGAGTAGATTAGGAATATTTTCATTACAAAGATGAAGGTTGAGGTCTACAAAATCAAGGCAGATGTATACAGGGTGGGTAGCAAGAAGCTTTTTCACCAGATTGTGGAACTTAATTACTCGGGGTCATGAGTTTAAAATGAGTGGGGAAAGGTTTAGGGCAGATATATTTGGGAGGTTCTTTATACATAGGGCTGTGGAAGCCTGGAACATGTGGCCAGCGGAGGTGGTAGGAGCAGGAACGATAGCGTTATCCACGATGTATTTAGACAGATACATGAATGGGCAGGGAGCAGAGGGATACAGACCCTTAGAAAATAGGTGGCAGGTTTAGAAAATAGGAGATCTGGATCAGCGCAGGCTTGGAGGGCCGAAGAGTCTGTTCCTGTGTTATAATGTTCTTTGTTCTTTATCATTCATTCTAAAAATAGCAAGTTTTCAACTTATTGTTTGCTACAATTTAATAATATAAACGATTTATTTATTTGATAGTGCATGTCAAATTATTGTCATTTCTAACTTACAGTCACAGGGTCAAAGAGATGTACAGCATGAAACAGACCCTTCGGTCCAACTTGTCCATGCCAACCAAATATCCCAACCCAATCTTGTCCCACCTGCCAACACTCAGCCCATATTCCTCTAAACACTTTCTATTCATATACTCATCCAGGTGCCATCTAAATTTTGCAATTGTACTAATCACCACCACATCCCCTGGCAGTCCATTCTACGCACGTCCAACCCTCTGATTGAAAACATTGCCCCTTACATCTCTTTTACATTTTTCGCTTCCCAACCGAAACCAATGCCCTCCAGTTCTGGACTCCCCCACCCCAGGGAAAAACCTTGTCTATTTACCTTATCCATGCCCCTCATGACTTTATAAACCTCTATAAGGTCACCTCTCAGTCTCCAATGTTCCAGGGAAAACAGCCCCAGCTTGCTCAACCTCCAACTGTCGCTCAAACCCTCCAACCTTGGCAATATGCACGTAAATCTTTTCTGAACCCTTTCAGGTTTCACCTGATCGATCAAGTCCTGGGGATTTTTCCACCTTCATGCGTTTCAAGACATCCAGCACTTCTTCCTCTATAATATGGACATTTTTCAAGATATCTATTTCTCCATATATCTACATCTCCAATGTCCTTCTCCTGAGTAAACATTGATACAAATACTCGTTTAGTATCTCTCCCATCTCCTGCGGCTCCTACTGATTCATTCGATCTATCCTGCCTGTGCCTATCATATCCTTCCTTCTTATTCTGAAGCAGACCCTCAATTTCTTTAGTCATTCAGCACTCTGTATACCTACCAGCCTTTCGTTTTACCTTAACAAGAATATACTGTCTCTGGACTCCGGCGATCTAATTTCTGAAGGTTTCCCATTTTCTAGCCGTCCGCTTACTTGCGAACATTTGCCGCCATCAGCATTTAAAAGATCTTGCCGAATACCGTCAAAATTGGCCTTTCTCCAATTTAGAACTTCAACTTTTAGATCTAGACTATCCTTTTCCATTATTATTTTAAGACTAATAGAATTGTTGGCAAATAACTGAAGTTAACAAATTTCAGGTGAGAAATTAAATCGATTGATTATATTAAATGTGTAAGAGTTATAATTCTATTTGATTGTTCATTCATTTGCTCACTCTGAATATTCAATCAGTCAGAGGTCAACCATTTTGCAAATGATAGACCGACAATTTAGACATTTGAATACTGAGATTCAATGTGTAATTGTGATCACTAGCATAGTCAGACAACATGTTCTTTTTCGATAAAAACAAAATGTGCATTCTTTACTTTTGTATCATGAAAGGTTGTTCGGTGTTTATATTTTAATTCCATCAATATAGAATCAGTTTTATCGACTTCAGAGATGATGCAGTTATTGTTCAGTTGAATAATTGCAGCTCATACCTTATTATTGCCCAATTCACATACATGGCAAACTCCTGGTCATTATTCAGGTCAGCAAACCCATCACTTTGCATCATGACCAACATTAAAAGTGGATTACAAAAGGGTGAATTCGGTTACAGTGCCACTGGACCTCACAGCTGCATGTAGCACTCAGAGAGACATTCGTCCTGAATCTGTGAAGAGAGTTTCCCACCTGGGTCAGGGCAGTTATTCAAACATTCCCTCACAGAGAATCATTTGGAATCCAACTTGAGCAGGAGGAAACGAGCCAACAGGCTATCACTGCTCTCAGTGTAGGTACAAATGCTGTCTAAATTCGATACCAATGACTGAACCATGCCTTACAAATTCATCCTCAGTCAGAGCCTGGCCCAGGGAGCAGATGTATGGACATAGATATCAGAATCACATTGCACAAGTTACTTATTGTGATGACATCTGGCATATCCCCCAGACTCCATACATCTGCACCCTGGACGAGACACTGTGTGAAAACGTTCACAATTGACAGTCTATTGCAATATTTTGTGTCTCACAGTGAACCCTCTGAAACTATATCCAATAAGTGTACCTTCACATTCAATAGTATCAAAATAAAATTGGACAAGTCTGTGGATGGTCAGATGCTAATTCATAGGTCACCCAACAGAATGTATCTGAAGAAACCAGGAGCAAACGGCAAGCCAAAAATCGTTTTAATAACTGAACTTGGTGGATTTTATCTGGTCTTGGTAACCACACATACTGTGCTGACACTCGGATGAATGTAACAATTACATCAAAACTGGTAGTCTTGGTCTAACGGCCCTCTCCAACTTCCTGACCTCACACACCTCACTCCCTCCCACACGTCACTCCCTCACACATTCACCAACTGATGAGAATCCACATTCTGATGAAACGTGGAACATTGAACGGTACAGCACAGTACAGGCGCTTCAGCCCTCAATGTTTTGCCAGCCTTTTATCCGATTCGAAGATCAGACTAACCTACATAACCTTCAATGCACTAACTTTCGTGTGCCTATCCAAGAGTCTACTTAAATATTCCTAATGTATCTGACTCTACTACCACCGCTGGAGGAAAGCCCTAGCCACACAACCTTTCTTTGTAAGACATGCCCTCCAGTCGAGGCAGCACCCTGGTAAGTCACCTCTGCACAGTCTCTGAGGCTTCCACGTGTTTTCTATAATGAGGCAACCACAACTGAACACAATATTCCAAGTGTTATTGAACCACAGCTTTATAGAGCGAAGGAATAACCTCGCTACTCTTAAACTCAATCCCCCGATAATGAAAGAAAACACACCGCATTCCTTCTGAACAACCCTATCAACTTGGGTGGCAACTTTGATGGATCTATGGACAATGACCCCAAGATCCCTCTGTCACTCCACACTGCCAAGAATTCTGCTTTTAACCCTGTATTCCTTATGCAATTGCAATCTTCCAAAATAAATTGCTTCACACTTTTTAATGTTGAACTCTATCTGCCATTTATCTGCCCAGCTCTGCATCTTGTCAATATCCTGTTACAACATACAATAGCCCTCCACACTATCCACAAACCCACCAACCTCCATCTCATTGGCAAAGTTACTAACCTACTTGTCCACTTCCTCATCAAAGCCATTTATAAAAATTACAAGGAGCACAGGTCCCCGAGCGGATCCCTTTGGAACACCACTGGTCACTGAGCTCCATGCTGTATACTTTCCATCTGCTGCCACCCTTTGTCTTCTATGGGCCAGCCATGCCCGTATCCAGACAGCCAAATCTCTCTGCGCACCATGCTTCCGTACCATCTGAATGAGCCTACAATGGGGAATGCCTTGCTAAAATTCTTGTTCGCCACATCTACTGGTCTACCGTCATCAATGTGTTTTTTTACATCTTCAAAGAATTCAATAAGGTTTCTGACGGATGACCTGCTCCTCACAAAGCCATGCGGACTATCTGTAATCAAACTATCGTTTTCTAAGTAATTGTAAATCCGGTCTCTCAGAAACGTCTGCAATACTTTGCCCACCACTGATGTAAGACTGACTGTTCGGTCATTCCCAGAGTAATCCCTATTGCCTTTCCCGAACAAGGGAATAACATTTGTCACCCTCCAATCATCTGGCTGGCACTGCTCCACTGGACAGTGAGGATGCAAAGATCATCGCTAAAGGCACGCCAATCTCTCCCGTCACTTCCCGGAGTAAACTAGGGTAACCCCATCAGGCCCAGGGGGTTTACCTATCCTTATGTTTGTAATTCATTCAATCAGTGTATAGTTCCCTTCAACTTTTCTACACCCTGACCAACCAACTGATTGTCTGCTTCCCTTTTCAGTGCTCTATACAGTGCTGCCTTCCTGAGTAAGTACAGTTCACAACATTCTGGGAATCATGGAATGAAAAAATAAAGGAATGCACCAATGCCTTCCTGATGAAGAGATTATGACGGAATAATCGACTCCCCTACCCCTCGGATGCTGCCTGACCCGCTGTACTTTTCTCGCACCACACGTTTTGATTCTGATCTTCATCAACTGCAGTCCTCACTTTCCCCATTACTGAGGGCTGTCCCTCTGCACAATGAATGGGCAATTAACCATCAGAAACTCATTGTATGTGGAGCTGACTGCTCAGTCCTGGAAAGTTGCACTTGATGAATACATTTTTAAAAAAAGAAATTACAATTCCAAAGATATTCTTTCAGTGCCAGAGTTAGAAATGTGGGTCATGGTTTCAGCAGCTTGATAACAAACAGGAAATGACTGAAGAACTGCGAGGTACAGGGTATTCCAGGTATTATATTCCAGCTCACGTTAATGCTGGGGGTATTTTCAGACAGGCTGACAGATGTGATAAGGGAATGAGTTGATATGTGGAGGTGTGACAATTTACCATCACAAAGGCTCATTTGAGGGAGGTCATGGCTAACAACTCAATACTCTGTTGTACTGGAAATATAGGCAGGACAGGGCAGGGTGTTAAAGATGATGTGGTGTTGCTTTATGAATTAACAAGTCAGTTACTGCTGAAAGGATGGACAATATCTTGGAAGTGTCTTCAAATGAGGCTTTGAGGGTCGAGGTCTGAATCAAAATGATGACACGCACACTGCTTTTTAAAGTATATTTTAGCTTACAATGTGGAAACAGCCCCTTCGGACCAACAAGTCCACAGACCCTCCGAAGAGCAACATTAAGATTGAGAATTGGCCAGGCCCAGATCAAATTTGTCCTCGGCTGCTTTGGAAAACGAGAAATGTGATTGCTTCATCACTCGCGAAGATCTTTGCATCCTCGGTCTCCACAGGAGCCGTTCCTGAGGACTGGAGAGAGGCAAATGAAATTCCTCTCTTCAACAAAGAAAATAGCGAATTCCCGTGCAATTACAGTCCAGTAAGTCTCACGTCTGTCGTCTGCAAGGTCTGAGAAAGGATTTTGAGGGATAGGATTTATGACCATCTGGAAATGCACGGCTTGATTAAATGGAGTCAACACGGCTTTGTGAGGGGCAGGTCATGATGAGGGTCGGTGGATGCGGTGTATATGGACTTCAACAAGGCATTTGATAAGGTTCCCCATGGTAGGCTCATTCAGAAGGTCAGGAGGAATGGGATACAGGGGAACTGGCTGGCCTACGGAAGACAACGAGTGGTAGTAGAAGGAAAATATTCTTCCTGGAAGTCAGTGGTGAGTGGTGTCCCACAGGGCTCTGTCCTTGCGGCTCCACTGTTTGTAATTTTTATTAATGACTTGCATGAGGGGATTGAAGGATGGGACAGCAAGTTTGCAGATGACACAAAGGTTGGAGGTGTTGTTGATAGAGTAGAGGGCTGTTTTAGGCTTCAGGGGGGCATTGACAGGATGCAGAGATGGGCTGAGAGGTGGCAGATGGAGTTCGGCCTGGATAAATGCGAGGTGATTCATTTCGGAAGATCGAATTTGAAAACTGAGTATAGGATTAAGGATATGATTCTTGGCAGTATGGAGGAACAGAGAGATCTTGGTAGGCAGGTATATGGATCCCTTAAAATGGTCACCCAAGTGGACAGGGTTGTTAAGAAAGCATATGGTGTTTTGGCTTTCATTAACAGGGGGATTGAGTTTAAGAGTTATGAGATCTTCTTGCAGCTCTATAAAACTTTGATTAGACCGCACTTGGAATAATGCGTCCAGTTCTGGTGGCCCTATTATAGGAAAGATGTGGATGGTTTGGAGAGGGTTCAGAGGAGGTTTACCAGGATGCTGCCTGGAATGGAGGGTTTATCCTATGAAGAGAGTTTGACTGATCTCGGACTTCTTTCATTGCAGAAAAGGAGGAGGAGAGGGGAGCCAATTTGAGGTATACAAGATAATGAGAAGCAAAGATATAGTCGAAAATCGGAGACTTTTCTCAGGCCAGAAATGGCTAAAACGAGGTGTCATAGTTTTAAGCTGGTTGGAAGAAAGTATAGAGGGGATGTCAGAGGCGGGTTCTTTGCACAGAGAGTTGTGAGAGCATGGAATGCGTTGCCAGCAGCAGTAGTGGAAGCAAGGTCATTGGGGACATTTAAAATACTGCTGGATATGCATATGGTCACTGAAAATTGAGGGTGCATACATGAGGAACAACGTCGGCACAACATCATGGGCTGAAGGGCCTGTTCTGTGCTGTACTGTTCTATGCTCTATTTTCAAAGTCCTTGTACTTAATAATGACTTGGTCTTGGGTGTGGAACTGAGACCCATCATTTCAATGCTCCATACTGTGAGTTGTGCACTGTTTTCACCATATTATTATGAAGATGAACTGAATAAAGGGAGGATTTTGTGTTTATTGGACAATCTAAAAGTTGGTATTATGAAAGGCTATCGAAACTTCAGGAAAAAGACTTCGCTGTTAATGGTTAGAACAATGCTGCAAACATTTACACAGAGATTTCCAGCTCAAGTCACACACAAGGTTGTTGGGCTGGGATCACGCTGGCCATCAATGGAGCTGCACAATTCTGTTTGGATACTGACATTGTGGAGATAACATACACTGGATATAATTAAGGAGGGGTTCAATGTAAGATGCAATGTGCTGCAGGAACCCTTCATCTTTATAACACATTCATTCAGAATTGGGTCCAATGTACAGAATTACAGAGTTTAGGTGGCACATCAGAAGGGATATACTTGCAAGACATGGTTGTTTACAGGTCATTGTTACAAATGTTGAACTGCATCTGGACTAGCGCCATGTGGTAGTCCATTGACCAGTCTGCCCCACACACATCTCCCTGTTCTTCAGGTATGTCTCTAACCAGTTTATTGTGATGGATTGTGTGAGTAACTGCCCAGCTCAAGTTTCAAAGTTCTCTGAACAGATTTTGGAGATGGCCAGTGTTCTGGAGGTCGTGGTGAGGGCCACTAAAACTGTGTCTGAATGCGTGTTTTTTCTCAATGCCATTTCCAACAGCTTTGCTACCTGCAAGATGGTATGTTCACTGAACTGAACATGAATTGACTGTTTACTACAGTCACTGAATTGTGTAATAGTTAGCTGTGCGCTCTGGTGTTTCAATTATTGTTCACTTCAATTGCATTGAAAAACAATGATGTTTGGTTTATTTCAAACCATGTAGGAAATAAAGTGATATTAACTCTTCATTATACAGAATGTAAAAGTGACCTGCTGTATATTTCCCACAGAGTAATCAAGCAACAAACAGATATTGTCTGGAAAGCAAGATTATGTGAACAGGACAATGTCCCAGGCAACATCTCCATCCTCTGTGGTAGGTTCTGTCCCACTGACAGGACACAGCCAGGCAGAGGGGGACAGCTCCTTGACATATAGTCAATATAGGGCGGCACGGTGGCTCAATGGTTAGCACTGCTGCCTCATAGCACCAGGGACCCAGGTTTGATTCCAGCCTTGGGCCACTGCCTGTGTGGAGTTTGCACATTCTCCCCGTGTCTGCATGGGTTTCCTCCCACACTCCCAAGAAATGCAGGTCAGATGAATTGGCCATGGTAGTGAATTGCTCTTCGGAGAGGTTTGGCGTGGATTGGTTGGGCCGAAGGGTCTGTTTCCACACTGCAGGAAATCTAATATAATCATAGTGCTCAGCATAGATGTTGATTCTGTGGCGGCTAGACTGCTCTGTGGCAGGTTATGGGGAACCAATAAAAGTGAAATCAAAAATTGACCACATCATTACCGATCTGCCTGCTGCAGATACATTCCTCCATTTCATTCATCGGTAAGCATGGTCACAGCACAGTCTTTATGGGGAACAAGGGCTAACTTCACATTTTGCAGACCCTTCACACCATGATATCGACTGAATGGTACAGACTTTAAACAGATGAAGCAACCAATGACGGTGCACACAGTCTGCAATTTCCTGGAATGACATGGCTCCAACTGTACAGTAACCATCACGTACCGACATACGTCGCTCTGTACAGTAACCGTCATGGCCTGACCTCCCTCCCACGGTACAGTAACCATCACGGCCCGAAATACCTCCTTCTGTAGAGTAAACATCACTGTCCGACATACCCTCCAAAGTACAGGAACCATCACGGCCCGACATACCTCCCACTGTACAGTAACCATGACGATCCAACATACCTCAAACTGTACAGTAGTAATCACGGCCTGACATAAACCCCACTGTACAGTAACCATCATGGCCTGACATTTCTCCCACTGTACAGTAAACATCACAGCCCAGAATACCTCACACTGTACAGTAACCATCACGCTCCGACATATCTCCCAATGTTCAGGAACCATCACGGCCCGACATATCTCCCACTGTACAGTAACCATCACGGCCCGACATACCTCCCACTGTACAGTAACCATCATGGCTCGACATTCCTCCAACTGCACAGTAACCATCAGGGCACGGCATACCTCCCATTGCACAGTAACCGTCATGGCCCAACATACCTCCCACTGTACAGTAACCATCACGGCCCAAGATACCTCCCACTGTACAGTAACCATCACGGCCCAACACACCTTTCACTGTACAGTCCACAATCACAGCCAAACTTACCTCCCACTGCACAGTAATGATTAGGGCCGACACACTTCCCAAATATATAGTAACCATCACGATCCAACATACCTCCCACTGTACAGTGACCTTCACGGTCCGACATACCTCCCACTGTACAGTAACTGTCACGGCACGACATACATCCCACAGTACAGTAACCATCACGGCCCGACATACCTCCCACTGTACAGTCCACAATTACAGCCAAACTTACCTCCCACTGTACAGTAACGATTAGGCCCGACACACCTCCCAAATATACAGTAACCATCACGGCCCAACATACCTCCCACTGTACAGAAGCCCTCACGGCCCGATATACCTCCCACTGTACAGTAAGCCTCAGGGCCAGACACACATCCCACTGTACAGTAGCCATCACGGCCCGACATACCAACCACTGTACAGTAACCATCACAGCCCGACATACCTCCGACTGTACAGTAACCATCATGGCTCGACATACCTCCCACTGTACAGTAACCATCACTGCCCAACACACCTCCCACTGTACAGTAACCATCACAGCCTGACATACATTCCACTGTACAGTAACCATCACAGCCCGAAATACCTCCCACTGTACAGTAACCATCACAGCCCGACATACATCCCACTGCACAGTAACCATCACGGCCCAACATACCTGCCAATGTACAGAAACCAGCACGGCCCGACATACCTCCCACTGTACAGTAACCATCAAGGCCCGACATACCTCATTCTGTACAGTAACCATCACAGCCCGACATACGCCCCACTGTACAGTAACCATCACGGCCCGACATACCTCCCATTGTACAGTCACCATCACGGCCCGACAAACCTCCCACTGTACAGTCACCATCACGGCCCAACACACCTCCCACTGTACAGTAACAATCACAGCCCGACATACCTCCCATTGTACAGTAACCATCACGGACCGACATACCTCCCACTGTACAGTAACCATCACAGCCCGACAAACCTCCCACTTTACAGTATCCATCACGGCCCGACATACCTCCCACTGTACAGTAAACGACACATCCCAACATATATCCTGCTGTATAGTAACCATCACCGTTCGACATTTCTCCCAATGTTCAGTAACCAACACCGCCCTACACACCTCCCACTGTCCAGTAAGCTTCACGGCCCGTCATACCTCCCACTGTACAGTAACCATCAGTGTCCGACATACCTCTCACTGTTCAGTAACCTTCACAGCCCGACATACCTCACACTGTACAATAGACATCACGGCCCGACATACCTCCCACTGTACATTAACCTTCACGGTCCGACATACGTCCCATAGTACAGTAACCATCACAGCCTGACATACCTCTCACTGTACAGTAACTATCAAGACCCAACAGACCTCCCACTGCACAGAAAGCATCACTGCCCGACACACCTCCCACTGTACAGTAACCATCACAGCCTGACATACATCTCACTGTACAGTAAATATCACAGCTCGACATACCTCCCACTGTACAGTAACCATCACGGCCCGACATACCTCCCACTGTACATTAACCATCACAGCCCGACAAACCTCGCACTGTACAGTAACCATCACGGCCGGACATACCTCCCGCTGTACAGTAACCATCACAGCCCCACATACCTCCCACTGTACAGTTACCATCAGTGTCCGACATACCTCTCACTGTTCAGTAACGATCACAGCCCGACATACCTCCCACTGTACAGTAAACGTCACATCCCGACATATCTCCTGCTGTACAGTAACCATCACCGTTCGACATTTCTCCCAATGTTCAGTAAACATCACAGCCCGACATACCTCCCACTGTCCAGTAAGCTTCACAGCCCGTCATACCTCCCACTGTGCAGTAACCATCACAGCTCCACATACCTCCCACTGTACAGTAACCATCACTGTCCGACATACCTCTCACTGTTCAGTAACCATCACGGCCCGACATTCCTCCCACTGTACAGTAACCTCACGGCCCGATACTGTACAGTTACCATCACGGCCCGACATATCTCCAACTGTACAGTAACAATCACGGTCCAACATACCTCCCACGGTACAGTAACCATCATGACCCCACATACCTCTCACTGTAGAGGAACCATCACAGCCCGACATCCTCCGACTGCACAGTAACCATCACGGCCCGACCTACCTCCCACTGTACAGTCAACATCATGGCCTAACACACCTCCCACTTTACAGTATCCATCACAGCCCGACATCACCTCCCACTGTACAGTAACCATCGCAGCCCGACATACCTCCCACTGCACAGGGACCATCACGGCTCGACATACCTCCCACTGTAGAGTCACCATCATGGCCCAACACACCTCCCACTTTACAGTATCCATCACGGCCCGACATACCTCCCACTGTACAGTAAACGTCACATCCCAACATATATCCTGCTGTACAGTAACCATCACCGTTCGACATTTCTCCCAATGTTCAGTAACCAACACCGCCCTACATACCTCCCCCTGTCCAGTAAGCTTCACGGCCCGTCATACCTCCCACTGTACAGTAACCATCACAGCCCCACATACCTCCCACTGTACAGTAACCATCACTGTCCGACATACCTCTCACTGTTCAGTAACCATCAGGGCCCGACATTCCTCCCACTGTACAGTAACATTCCTCCCACTGTACAGTAAACTTCACGGCCCGATACAGTACAGTAACCATCACGGCCCCACATATCTCCAACTGTACAGTAACAATCACGGTCCGACATACCTCCCACTGTACAGTAACCATCATGACCCCACATACCAGTCACTGTAGAGTAACCATCACAGCCCGACATACCTCTCACTGTACAGTAACCTTCACGGCCCAACCTTCCTCCCACGATACAGTAACCATCACGGCACAACATACCTCCCGCTGTACAGTAACCATCACAGCCCGACATACCTCCCACTATACAGTAACCTTCATGGCCCAACTTACCTCACACTGTAGAGTAACTATCACGGCCCGACATACCTCCCACTGTACAGTAATCTTCACGGCCCGATACTGTACAGTAACCATCACGGCACAACATATCTCCAACTGTTCAGTAACAATCACGGTCCGACATACCTCCCACTGTACAGTAACCATCACAGCCCGACATACCACTCACTGTACAGTAACCTTCACGGCCCAACTTACCTCCCACTGTAGAGTAACTATCACGGCCCGACATACCTCCCACTGTACAGTAATCTTCACGGCCCGACTTACCTTCCTCTATACAGTCACCATCACGGCCCAACATACCTCCCACTGTACAGTAACCCGCACGGCCCGACATACCTCCCACTGTACAGTAGCCCTCACGGCCAGACACACCTCCCACTGTACAGTAACCATCACAGCCCGACATACCTCCCACTGTACAGTCCACAATAACAGCCAAACTTACCTCCCACTGCACAGTAACGATTAGGCCCGACACACCTCCCAAATATACAGTAACCATCACGGCCTGACATACCTCCCACTGTACAGTAACCCTCACGTCCCGACATACCTCCCACTGTACAGTACGCCTCACGGCCAGACACGTATCCCACTGTACAGTAGCCATCACGGCCCGACATACCTCCCACTATAGAGTAACCATCACAGCCCGACACACCTCCCACTGTACAGTAACCATCATGGCCCGACATACCTCCCACTGTACAGTAACCATCAAGACACAACAGACCTCCCATTGTACAGTAACCCTCACTGCCCAACACTCCTCCCACTGTACAGTAACCATCACAGCCTGACATATACCACACTGTACAGCAACCATCACAGCCCGACATACATCCCACTGTACAGTAACCATCACGGGCCGAAATACCACCCACAGTACAGTAACCATCACAGCCCGACATACCTCCCACTGTACAGTAACCATCACAGCCCGACATACCTCCCACTGCACAGTAACCATCACGGCCCGACATACCTCCCACTGTACAGTAACCATCACGGCCCGACATGCCTCCCACTATACAATAACCATCACGGCCCGACATACCACCCACTGTACAGTTACCAGCACGGCCCAACATACCTCCCACTGTACAGTTCCCATCACGGCCCGACATACCTCCCACTGTACAGTAACCATCACGGCCCGACATACCACCCACTGTACAGTTACCAGCACGGCCCAACATACCTCCCACTGTACAGTTCCCATCACGGCCCGACATACCTCCCACTGTACAGTAACCATCACGGCCCGACATACCACCCACTGTACAGTTACCAGCACGGCCCAACATACCTCCCACTGTACAATAACCATCACAGCCCGACATACCTCCCATTGTACAGTAAACCTCACGGCCCGACATACCTCCCAATGTACAGTAACCATCACG
>NW_025214510.1:1822-3105 GCF_004010195.1 Chiloscyllium plagiosum | reverse complement strand
TAACCATCACGGCCCGACATACCACCCACTGTACAGTAACCATCACGGCCCGACATGCCTCCCACTATACAATAACCATCACGGCCCGACATACCTCCCACTGTACAGTTACCAGCACGGCCCAACATACCTCCCACTGTACAGTTCCCATCACGGCCCGACATACCTCCCACTGTACAATAACCATCACAGCCCGACATACCTCCCACTGTACAGAAACCATCACGGCCCGAATTTCCTCCCTCTCTACAGTAACCATCACGGACCGACATACCTCCCTCTGTACAGTAACCATCACGGCCTGACATACCTCCCACTGTAATATAACGGTCACGCCCCAACATAGCTCCCACTGTACAGTAACCATCACGGTACGACATGCCTCCCAGTGTATAGTAACCATCACAGCCCGAAATATCTCCCACTGTACAGCAACCTTCACGGCCCGACATACCTCCCAATGTACAGCATCCTTCACGGCCCGACATACCTCCTACTGTACAGTAACCATCACAGCCCGACGTACCTCCCACTCTACAGTAACCATCCCGGCCCGACACGCCTCCTACTGTACTGTAACCATCACAGCCCGACATGCCTCCCACTGTACAGTAACGATCACGGCCCGGCATACCTCCCACTGTACAGTAACCATCACGGCCCGACATACCACCCATTGTACAGTCACCATCACAGCACGAAATACCTCCCACTGTACAGTAAACATCACGGCCCGACATACCTCCCAATGTACAGTAACCATCACAGCCTGACATACATCCCACTGTACAGTAACCATCACGGCCCGACATACCTCCCATTGTACAGTAACCATCACAGCCCAACATACCTCTCCCTGTACAGTAACCATCACGGCCCGACATACCTCCTTCTGTACAGTAACCATCACAGCCCGACATACCCCACACTGTAACAGTAACGATCACGGCCCGACATAATTCCCAAAGTACAGTAACCATCAGGGCCCGACATACCTCCCACTGCACACTAACCATCACGGCCAGACATACCTCCCACTGTACAGTAACCATCACAGCCCGACATACCTCCCACTCTACAGTAACCATTACGGCCCGACACGCCTCCTACTGTACTGTAACCATCACAGCCCGACATACCTCGCACTGTGCAGTAACCATCATAGCCCGACATACCTCCCACTGTACAGTAACCATCACGGTCCGACATATCTCCCACTGTACAGTGACCATCATGACCCAACATACCTCTCACTGTACAGTAACCATCACAGCCCGACATAC
>NW_025214510.1:0-1759 GCF_004010195.1 Chiloscyllium plagiosum | reverse complement strand
CATACCTCCCACTGTACAGTAACCATCATGGCCCGACATACCTCCCACTGTACAGTAACCATCACGGTCCGACATATCTCCCACTGTACAGTGACCATCATGACCCAACATACCTCTCACTGTACAGTAACCATCACAGCCCGACATACCCCCCACTGTACAGTAACCATCACGGCCCGACATACTTCCGACTGTACAGTAACCATCACGGTCCGACATACTTCCCACTGTACAGTAACCATCACGGTCCGACATATCTCCCACTGTACAGTGACCATCATGACCCAACATACCTCTCACTGTACAGTAACCATCACAGCCCGACATACCACCCACTAAACAGTAACTGTCTCGGCCCAACATACCTTCTACTGTACACTAACCATCACGGCCCAACATACCTCCCACTATACAGTCACCTTCACGGCCCGACATACGTCCCACTGTACAGTAACCATCACGTCCCGACATACCACCCACTGTACAGTAACGATCATGTCCCGGCATACCTCCCACTGTACAGTAACCATCACGCTCCGAGATTTCTCCCAATGTTCAGTAACCATCACGGCCCGACATGCCTCCCACTGTACAGTAACCGTATCGGCCCAACATACCTCCTACTGTACAGTAACCATCACGGGCTAACATACCTCCCACTGTACAGTAAGCGTCTTGGCCCAACTAACTCCCACTGTACAGTAACCATCATGGCCCGACATACCTCCCACTGTACAGTAAATGTCACGGCCCGACATACGTCCCACAATACATTAACCATCACGGCCCGACATACCTCCCACAGTACAGTAACCATCACGGCCCGACATACATCCCACAGTACAGTCACCTTCACGACCCGACTTACCTCCCACTGTACAGTCCACAATCACAGCCAAACTTACCTCCCACTGTACAGTAACGGTTAGGCCCGACTCGCCGTCAAATATAGATTAACCATCACGGCCTGACATGCCTCCCACTGTACAGTAACCATCACGGCCCGACATACCTCCCACTGTACAGTAACCCACACGGCCAGACACACCTCCCAGTGTACAGTAACCATCACGGCCCGACATACCATCCACTATACTGTAACTGTCTCGGCCCAACATCACTCCTACTGTACAGTAACCATCACAGCCCAACGTACCTCCCACTGTACAGTAACCATCATGACCCAACATACCTCACACTGTACAGTAACCATCACGGCCCGACATAATTCCCACTGTACAGCAGCGATCATGGCCCGGCATACCTCCCACTGTACAGTAACCGTCATGGCCCAACATACCTCCCACTGTACAGTAACTGTCACGGACAGGCACACCTCCCACTGTACAGTAACTATCACGGCCCGACATACCACCCACTGTACAGTAAACATCACTGCCCAACCCAGATCCAACTGTACAGTAACAATCACAGCCTGAAATACATCCCACGGTACAGTAACCCTCACAGCACGACATACCTCCCCCTGTACAGTAACCATCACAGCCCCACATACCTCCCACTGTACAGTAACCCTCACGGCCCGACATACCTCCCAATATACAGTAACCATCAAGGCCCGACATACCTCCCACTGTACAGTAACCATCACGGCACGGCATACCTCCCACTGTACGGTAACCATCACAGCCCGACATACATCCCACTGTACAGTAACCATCACAGCCTGACATACATCCCACTGTACAGTAACCATCACAGCCCGACATATCTCCCATTGTACAGTAACCATCACGGC
>NW_025214509.1:29555-45013 GCF_004010195.1 Chiloscyllium plagiosum | reverse complement strand
ACTGTTTATTTTACAGGTAGAGAACACTCAAACACTTTCTCACTGTAACAATGTGCCGTTGAGTATCAGCGATAAAAGTGTTTATAGGCGCAAAGGTTGAAAACAGCGTCTTCCAGTTAAAATACGTGAATGTGTTCCCTCCAGTGTGACAGTGCAGTTCTGTATAGTTGTAAACAGGATAACTGGATGAATCACTTTATACATTCAGCTCGTGAACAGTCCTGTTGTGGGAATACATCTGTATAGAATGCAGGAAGATGCACTGAGAGATTCTTGATCAGTTTCATTCTGGGGACTGAGACAATACTGGAGGTTTGAGAGTCTTAAACGTGGACAAATCCCCCGCTCAGAGTGAAGTTATATCTCACGTTTCTCTGTGCGAAAAAGGAGCAATTTAAGGGGTTCGGACCAATGTTTCCCATTCTCTTTGGCAAAGGGGAGTTGGTCGAGGACTGCGGGACTACTAATGAGGTTCCACTTTTTAACAAGACAGATAGAAACAAAGCAGGGAATTACAGCCAAGTGAGTCTCACAGGAGTGATCGGGAAACTTTTGTAGAAACCTGTGAAGGAGAGAATCAATTGCGACTTATCCAGGCAAGGTTTGTTGAAGGGATCAGCATGGTTTTGTCCGAGGAGGTGATGTCTTACAGATCTGATTAAATGTTTTGAGGAAGTGATCAGATTTTTAAATGAGGGGAGTGAAAATAATGTACTGTATATGGGTTTCAGCGAGATTCCACACGGGAGACTGATAACAGGGTAAAAACATAAGCAATTCACGATCTCGTGGTGTCAGAGAAATTCATTCCAATGGATCAGAGACCAGATACGAAGCTGGCAAATTGACATTGTGGAAAAGAAATTGACCAGGCTGACACAGAATTGATTCTCCGCACAGATTGCCAGAATGTTCTCCCATAAGTAGTGGGTGCAGACAGATTTCAAAGGGGTACATCCCAAAGGTGATAATTGTAAAGCAGTAACAGTACAGTGGTGAAAATTGTATAGCGATTAACACAAGAATAAACTGAATGGAATTTAAACAAACGTCTGGCAGTAATAATTCATTTGTAATTGACACTGGATATTCCAGCCATCTCCTTGAATAGGTGAGAATGTCTTCTCGAGTATTTCCTGTCTGCACCAGTATGTGTAAATGTTCATTTTCCTGGATTTCAGTTCTGTCCATTGTGTTCCTCCTGGAAGCAAAGTCTTCCGGGGTCTCTCAGTCTGCCTCTTTGTTTATGCGCCATTGGTTTATATAGGAAACGAGCTTGTGCTTACGGTATTAGGACTGAAGTGATGATCGAGGCTAGCAGCTTACTGTGAAAGCTATTTGAGAAGTGTATTATCTAGTCTGGGAGTAGATTAGAATATCTGGATTCTATATCCGCCTGTTTGGCCAAAACTGAGGCATTGTGGGTGTGTTCTGTGTGTGTTGGCAGGCATGATTTCAATGTTTTGCCGACATGCTTCTGTGTTTCTTATGTGGTTCTGTTGTGGGTGGGCAGTGTAGCAGATTTTCTCCCAAAGTTCGCCCTTCTTTTGTTCAGAGCATGTTGAAGAAGTGCAAAGTAGCCCGGACCGGGGAGACTATCAGGTGGTGGGTATTTGATGTCAGAGAGGTAGTAGTCCGTGTCTGAATCTGACCGAGGGTAATTTGTGTCAGGGGAGGGAATCTCTCTCCAGTGAACTTGTACAAGCTGGGTTGTGAGGAGGGCAGGTGTAACAGTGCTGTACAAAACCGGCAATAGCTGATACGGAGACCCATAACCAGGATAATGGTACCCACGACCGCAATACGGGATATTAGTTCCTCCAGCAGTTCAGTGTCCCGTGAGCCAAGCCAGGAGGTTGCCAAGGTCCACACGTCCCAGTGGGACTCCGGTTCATTTGGAGCAGCGGCAGCCTGTGGAAAGCGGTGTGTCAGGTCCATTATATTTTCGCTGGGGTCAGGGATGTAGGTACAGCAGTCTGTGCCAATGAATACGCTAGTGCCCCTTTTGTGGCCAGCTAGTATTCCGGGGCCATTCTGTTTTGTAGGGCGACAGTACGAATGGCGACAACCTCTGCATTCAGCTGGGCAAGCATTTCAGCCGTAGCATGTTATCGCCTCCAGCGTGCTGACCAGCTGATGTGCCTCTATGTCGAGGCGCAGGGTTTCGTAAGTGGACACAAAACCGATGGGGGAGGGGGGGCTATCTCGTCTAGGGCAGTGAGGGTGCGTTTTCTGTCGGAATAAGCTTCTGAAAGGGAGACGGCTTAGAGTGGTAATGGAGTGGTACCACATACCACGTGCCAGCCCATGACAACGCCAGCCGGGGTATGCCTTGTGGCAGCAGACAAAATAAGTGTCACTGTATGTTTTCATGTGGTGGGTTTGGGTTCCTGTCCAAATATTATTGAAAATGGAATTGTGGGCAAACATGTTGTAGCCACGTAAATCCAGGATACTGCACTCTGCTACAGACCAGAGTGCTGCAGGGGTCAAGAGCAGTGAGTTAGTGCATCAGCTCCACACAGCCACCCATGCGAATGGCTGGCATCCCGTTAGGTACATGGTTTCTCTGCGTGACCCCCGTGCGGTGGTGTCAGTGATGGTCAAGGTTGGGTGTTCATGTGTGATGTTCTGGGCTGCGTAGAACCATCCTGTGAATCTGTCTAGGTGGTATCCTGCGGATTTCCAGTAGCCTGAGCTATTAGCCACATGAATGACCAGTCAGGTTAGCAGACCCCTGGGACCTGTCTAATTTCAGCCACAATTCTGCCATCGCTGTGGTGTTAAAGGGGACTGCGCCATGGGGAATGCCCCCGTGGGAATGTTCAAGGATACGGGCACAGACCCAGCAGCTGGTCTGGTTTAACTTTGGGCACAAATGTGGGTCATGTCAAAGAAAATGCTCACCCACGGCTCACGATGGATTAAGTGCCCTGTTCTGTGTGCCCTGTTACTGATCAGTGGTGGTGTGCAGGTCAGACAAAGAGTGTTGATCCCAATGGTTGCAGCGAGCAGCTGGATCCGTCTATGGTGTCTGGAACTGTATCCTGTTTTGCTTGGTTGTCCTTCTATGGAGGTGGACCCTCATTCACCGGGTCGCATTCCTGTCTCCCTTGGAGCCTGACAGCTGTCGTGGTCGTGAGACAGACCAATAGTCTTCCTTTCCATCTCGGGGAGGGAGAATCATTCAGTCGGAAATGTCTCATTACATAGTGCCCAGTTTAAACGGGTGAAGTGGTTCTTGCCGTGGTGTGGACACGACAGCTTTAGTTTTGTTTGTTTTTTTTGTACCCCCACACTATTGTCTAACTGCGGTAGTGCTTATTTTATTTTCCTCAGCACCCATGTTGTGTGTGTGCAGGTTTGAGGCACAGTGAAAGACACAAGGTTCACGAATCTTTATTCAGTTTCCACCAGCAGGAAGATAAGTAGCGCTCAAGTACGTCACAGCTTTTAGCAAATCTTGGTTTATAGTGATCCTTCTACTAATGGCTTGAACGTAATCTAAGAGAGTTTCCTGTGTTAAGAGTAGCGTTGTGTCATTGGCGAGTTTTGGGTGTCCGGTGGCTGTGGGCATGGATCATTCCATTAGCACTTCAAATTGTGTAATTTCCGTCGTTAGGTTTCCCTGTCCACTTACTGTGTGAAGTACCAGTGGCCAGCCGTCAGGCCAAACCAGTCCTGTGTCCCGAGTGATTTTGGGGAGGGTGGTTTTGAGGGTGCTGTTCATTGTCTCCACCATTCCTGATGACTGGGGGGTGGTACAGAATGTGGTATCTCCAGGGTATCCCAAGGACGTCACAGTCAGCAGTAATGAGCTTCGCGGAGAAATGGGCAACATCCCCTATATGATTCTATGCGCCCTGAGATATAAAACTCATGTAATAACGTCCTGCAGGGTACACTTTACCACTGCTCTGGCGTCATTTTTGTTTGATGGGGAATGACTCTACCCATTTTGAAAACATGTCGACAATAACTAGGACAATTTTTTATTCCTCCTTCTGAGGAACGTGGGCAAGGTCAATTAGAAGCTGGTGAATGGTCCCTCAGGAACTGGCATGTAGTCAATTTTGGCCATTGGCTTCCCTGCATTTTTCGGTAGACAGATGAGGCACTGTGACAGCAGAGCTTGGGCAGCTGCAGCAACGCCTGCTACATACCACGAATGGCTGACAGCAGCTTGCCTCTGTGTCCGATTCCGTGTGTCGCCAGGGCCAGTAAGTGCAGATGGGCTTTCAGTTAAAAGATGCAGGGGTGGGTAAGAACCTGTAAGAACAGTGATTGTATGGCGCCAATGCGGGCCCATGCGGGCCTCTCTTCTGGCGTGGCAGCTTGTTGATCTTTTGGGACTGCGTCGAGAGAGTCAGGGGACTCTGGCGGTTTCACCACCCTAGGGGTCTGCAGGGCATAAGTGGCCAGGGGTAGTGCAGATTCCCGGGTGGCTGCATCAGCTGAGGCATTTGCTTGGGTGACGGGATCGGTGGCAGAGTTATTGGCATCACATTTTATAATTGCGACAGCAGCAGGTAGCAGGACTGCTTTTTGGATGTTGGCAATGAGTGCAGCATGTTGGAGTGGTCTCCCTGCTAAGCTGATTAACACCCTCTGTTTCCATATTGTGCCAAAGTCCGGTACGACTCCAAAGACACATCTGAGTCTGGGTAGATATTGGCTGTGCTACCCTGTGCCAGGAGGCAGGCTCTGGTGAGAACAAAGAGTTCTGCCGCCTGTGCAGACACCCCATCTGGTAATGCAGCTGATTCAAGAGTGGTGATGGGGGTGCAGATGGCTTGGCCTGCTAATGTGTATTTGTCTGATGGACGGAAGGAAGAGCCGCTAGTGAAAATAATCTGGTCCGGGTTTTCTCAGAGCAGTCAGGACACCTGCTGAACCAGGTGAAAGTGAGGGCTGCAGATGCTGGAGATTAGAGTCAAGATGAGAGTAGTGCTGAAAAGCACAGCAGTTAAGACAGCATCCAAGAAGCAGGAAAATCAACGTTTCTGGCAGGAGCCCTTTGTCAGGAATGCTAAACCAGGTCCAAGCAGTTGTGGTTGTCGGCAGAATCATGTTAGGTGTGCAGAATTAGGGTGGCAGGATTCAAAGCTAGGGCGCGGTGTACGGAAAAGTATGCCTCGATCATAAAGCGACCTCATGACCAGTTCTTTGAGTTGGATTGCTGCTGAATTAAGCAGCAGGGAGAGTAATAGTGAAACCAGAACTACACAGGTAATCTAGCACAATGGAGGTGGCCTTATCCACTGTTACTGTGGCTGCTTCCACCGTGCACAAACATGCGGCATTCTCATAACTAAGCATTATAAAATGCAACAGGGCGGCGGAGATCCCCATGAAGCTGAGTTAAAATGCCAGACGCGAACCCTTCTGACATGGTTACATAAAGATAGAAGGCCTGTGAGTAATCTGGGGCTCCACAGCAGGAGTGAAGATTAGTTGTTGCGTCAGTTAGTGAATGCTCGTTGCATTTTCGGTGTCCACTTCACTCTGGCTGGCTGTTTAGTGGAAGCTGCCTCCCACAGATGTGTATCAATAGCACAATGGACAGTAATCCAGGGCCTGCAGTAGTTTACCAGCCCCAGAAACACTTACAGCTGCCTGTTTGTGACAGTACAGGGGAATCTGGGTGATGACAGCAAATTGCTCCATAGACAGTGCTCTGAGGCCATAGGAAAAATTGCACCCCAGATATTAGACATTTTGTTGACACAACTGCATTTTCTTGATAGACACCCTATGCACATCCTGTGCCAGACTGCAGAGCAAGGCCACCGTAAACTGCCTGCATGCAGTAGCGGAGGTGGAAGACAATAGCAGGCCATCTGCAAATTGGAGGAAGGTGCTGTGGCATGGTAGGTGAAGTGTGGACAGGGTGAGGAAAACTGCAGCAGCATAAACTGTGGGGCTCTCCGAATATCCTTAGGGAAAACCGGTCTATGTATTTTGGCAGCCGCCATATGTAAAAACATAAAGTTTCAGGGGGCAACTTAATGGAGAATGAGGCTGAGCAAAGGTCGATTACAAGAATATCAACTGGAGGAAGCGGGGATACTGGTCAGGATAGCATTAGCTACCGGGACTAATGGGAAGCAGGGAACAACAATGGCATTGACAGCCCTAAGATCTTTCACAAAGTGCCATTTTCATGGTCTTCCAAGCTTCGGGATAGGTTGGAAGGGAGTGTTACATGGGCTGTTTGTGGGCACGAGGATTCCTTGGTGAAAAGGTGATTCAATAACTGATTAGATTCCCAACACTGCTGCGGGTGATGCGGGTGTTCTGTTGATGGCAGGATTGCTCCCTGTCTGAGAGTAACTGTAGATGTTTGGGAGGACAATAGCTGGCCTGCATGGTTCTATTGCTGTGCCCACAGTGATTATGGGAGATCAGCTAATAACAGTTAGCTCTCGGAGGAGGAGGCAGCGCCTGTGCCTTGTTTTGTAAAAGTAGCTTGTAGTAATGCGGGGGAAAAGCACGCACAGAACTCGCCCTGTCCAATCAGTGTAAGCTCTACTAAGGAGTCTGTGTCTTGCCCAAAGGGTGTTAAATGTATTGTTGGTTGTGCGACACGCCCTATCATGGTTGTGAGATCTTTGAGGTGCCACCTATTCTTAATTATAAAGGATTTTGCAGGGCAGTGCGGCCTCCTCTGCGCTGAGATGCACATCTGTTGCAACACCCTGTGGTCTGACTACGTATCTGCCAGTCATGGTTAGTGGGGAGTTGAGCACTAGATGTGAGTCCATGAGTGGAGGATATGTTGATGCTTGTTCCGGGGGTTGGAAGATGGACAGTGAAATTGACAGACAAAACGGTCTGGCAACAATACCCATCAGAGAATGTGTGGAGGATGAAGGGGTAGTTGATATCGAGGAGCGGAGAGGGTCAGGAAAGGCGAGGGTAGGTTCTGGCTGGCACAACCAGGCGCGTGAGCCATATACTAATCTCACAACTAACAGCAGGGGAATTCCAATCTGCTCTTGCAAACATCCTGGAACCTCAGTGCACCGCCACTTCCTAGAAAGTGCTGAAAAGAGAGAAAGGAAGAACACAAAAAGAATGGGGCATAAAATGTGAATTTCACCAACCACATTTTCGATTAGATTACCTTTCCCTTCGGCCGTCTCCAGGACAAAAATGAAGGAAATGGGAGAAATTTAAGAATATATGACATCGAAATTCATTGGAATTATTTTCTCATTCTCCAAAACAGAAAATAATGGCGAATCGAGTCACCGGAGAACTTTGTTTCACTACAGCGATGAAATAACGTCTCTTCGGTTCGAATGAAAACTCAACTTGTCTGGAACAAAACAGCAGCAGTAGAGGTGCTTGAGCCTACGATTTATCGTGTGGGCAGCGAACACGATCATGACAACATGGACACTGATCCCTTTGAAAGAGAGTCTGCACTCTCCCACACCGCAGTTAATTCTTCAAGTAGCAAACCCACCAGTTCTGGGTTTTTTTTTGTTTGTTTTGAACACGGCACTGAAACACGCTGCAGCTTTGTTATTGGCCCACAGAAATGGCATTGGTGGGATTGGAAGCGACGCCCCCTTAGAGACTGGAACCTGGTTCCAGCGACTTACACCACTCGGCCACGGTAACACCCGAAATCGTGCCATCTATTTTCATACATTTTCAATTGTGCTCCTGCAAAACAACAGAAGAAATCTCACAGGGAAAGCATTCCGTGATCCCTGTCCTGCTCGCATCGCAGCTGGGATATGCCCGACTACAAGATCAATTTTGCAACAGATAAAGTTAGCCCATCAAACCACACAAAAATCAATGGAAAGCTGATTCTATCTTCTGAGACTCTTTTCAGCTACAAATGTATATGCCAGTGTGAGAGTGTATGTTCCGTCATGATTTGATAAAATAACCATGACATTACTGGAAAGTCGATTCTTGCTTTCGTAAATTATTTCGCCCGTTGGTCGAAACAGATCAACTTTCACATTTACACAGAACAAGAAACACAGCGGACGTCAGGGAAAATGCACAAAGCTGAGCAGGCCGTGTTCCACATCATACCGTGCAGCATAGTTTCAGTCACTGTGTCTGTTCTGCAGGATAAGCATCACAAAGAATGTTCTCTACCTGAAAAGCCGCGTAGCAGTACAATCCGAGAAGACAGATCACAATGTCAGCATGCTCATACCTCGGTGCCGGTACGAGTTGGCACTTTCCTTGTCTTTTACATTAACCATGCAACTTGCTGCAGAGATGTCTCCACCAGGATATGAGCAACATGGCTGCCAACTGAGTTGGAAACCTGTGTGGGAATCGATGGGAAGCGACTCAGTAAATTTATTAGAGATGCAGTTTCTGTTCACGTCAATGCAAAAGGCAGTTTCTGAACATATTTACCGAAGTCAAAAGGAGATTCCCTCCCCCCAGCCCACAAGATGTCAAAGAGGTGCTAACTGCCCTTGAGTGCTTTTTGTTCTCGATGTGAAGAGCTCTCACGCCTGAGTCACCTTCACGTCTCTGGTTGCTGAGTGAATCACAAAGAAGGAATTTCACCAGAGCTGCATCTGCCTCACTTCCCCACTCGCCCTCCACGTTTACATTTTCCTGCTGTCAGAGATTTAAAGAAAACCAAATGGATGCGATGTCATTCTGTAGCCTCTCTGTCGATTCCTCCGTTTCAGTTCCAATATGACTTAGATCTCGGGGCGCACCTTAATATTCGTGACGCTATGACAGCACAAGTCCAGAGGTTCCTCTGAGAGTGTAAATTCAGTTATTGCTGTTGCTGATGGAATGAGCCACTAACGTGCAAAAACATGATTCAGGACTTCTGGTGCTAATTCTCGCACGTTGAATAACGGCAGACAACTTCCAAATGAGGCCTTTCAGAGAGTACTTGGGGGTACATTTGACAGAGGGGCTACATTAGGAATCCATGGTGCACCGTGACACCAGCACATCAGCTTTCTCCTTGGCTTTGAAATGGGCCACCTGCGCAAGGAATGCAAATGTGTTACTGTTTTTTGTGGAAGGATTAGAAGACGGGAACTACACTCTTCAACAGAATGGCATATGTTCAGAAGCAGTTTGGAGAAACATGTAACAACGTTTCACCAGGGCTTTTTCTGCGCAGTTTCAAACTGGGGACCTTTCGTTGGTGAGGCGCATGTGACAACCACTACACTATAGAAAGAAGCTGCACTGGAAGCAAAATGTTGGGAAATGGCACTTGTTTAATTTTGGCGATGTGGTCAGCATGGACGAGATACACAGAAGACTCTGTTGCCATGCTGTGTACTTCAATAACGTTGTGTTGCTTACACCCCCTTTAATGGATTAGTATTAGCGGGGCTTGCCATCGCTCGATGTGGCGCAATAGTTTAGTCTATTCGACTGTTAAACGGAAAGGTAGCATTGTGCAAAACTGCAGAACTGAAAGACTTCCTTACTTTTGTCCCGATTGACCATACTTCGCGAAATATTCCCGGATCCTCAGTTGAGGACATTTGCTGCTGGAAATTATCTCACAAACTGTGTTATCTCGAAATGTACTGAGCGAATGGCAAAACAGTCACGATTTAACACGGAATACAAACAAAAATGACAAACCAAATGCATTTTCAGACACAGCGAAGCATGAATGCTGGATTTAAGACAGTCCGAGGGCATGTGCCATAAACTAATCTCAGGGTACATTTGACAGAGGGGCTACATTAGGAATCCATGGTGCACCGTGACACCAGCACATCAGCTTTCTCCTTGGCTTTGAAATGGGCCACCTGCGCAAGGAATGCAAATGTGTTACTGTTTTTTGTGGAAGGATTAGAAGACGGGAACTACACTCTTAAACAGAATGGCATATGTTCAGAAGCAGTTTGGAGAAACATGTAACAATTTTTAACCAGGGCTTTTTCTGCGCAGTTTCGAACTGAGAAGAAATTTAAGAACATATGACTTCGCAATTCATTGGAATAATTTTCCCTTGCGCCAGAAAATCAAATAACGACGAGTAGAGTCACCGCAGGACTTTGTTTCACAACAGCGACGAAACAACAGTCTCTCTTCGGTTCCAGTGAAAACTCAACTTGCCTGGAACGGAACGGCAACAGGAGAGCTGCTTGAGCCCGCGATTTATCGTGTGGAAGGCGAACACGTCATGACAGCACGGACACAGTGGAATTCCAACCTCCACCACCTGCCAAATTGGAACCTGAATCCCGCGGCTTCGGCTGCTTGGCCGCGCTACAGAGCCCTGACCTTCTCTGAGTAATGAAGGGTGCTGTGTCTGATCCGCAGGACACCCTGCAGGATTATCAGGCAGCGCCACCCTCCCTCCATGTGACATGTACGTGCTGGTTAAGATTCTGTTATGTAGTTGTGTCCCGGATTTGCCAATATCACCGTTGTTTAACTCTCTACATTCTGTTGGTCTATGATTCCACTCAGAATCACAAATGTGTCACAAAACACCTTAGCTGTGCTGGTTCTCCACAGAGATAAATGTGTTTCTCTTTTGGTATCATTAATGGGCGGCACGGTGGCACTGTGGTTAGCACTGCTGCCTCACAGCGCCAGAGACCCGGGTTCAATTTCCCCCTCAGGCGACTGACTGTGTGGAGTTTGCACATTCTCCCTGTGTCTGCGTGGGTTTCCTCCGGGTGCTCCGGTTTCCTCCCACAATCCAAAAATGTGCAGGTTAGGTGAATTGGCCATGCTAAATTGCCCGTAGTGTTAGGTGAAGGGGTAAATGTAGGAGAATGGGTCTGGGTGGGTTACGCTTCGGCGGGTCGGTGTGGACTTGTTGGGCCGAAGGGCTTGTTTCCACACTGTAAGTAATCTAATCTAATCTAATCTTGCCTTCTCCCTGTAATTCTCCACACTTTTACTTTCAACATAAACATCGAATTAGTTTTTAAGTAATTCGATTGAAACTGCCTCTTTGTCAATGTCAGGCAGTGGTTTACAGACCCTAACGTTTCTCCTCATGTACATTTTTCTTCTTTTACTAATGACTTTAAATATCTGCTGAATCGTTCTCGATACTTTCAGGCTGAGGGAGCATTCTCCCTTCTTTAGTTCCTCTGCCTATCCCACTCATGTCTTGGAAAGGTTTAATAAGGCCAGCTTTCGGCCTTCTGCTCTCCAAGGAAAACTGTCCCTACTTTCCAAATGACCTTTATTGTTGACATTCCTCAGATACCAGACCATTCCCATCAACCTGTTCAGTGTTGTTTCCAATCCTTCCCCGTCCCCACTTCCGAAAGGTTCAAACCCAGAACTGTGCGAACATCCAGATGGTGGAATTATTCAGAGTGGGATTGTGTGGGTGAACATCCTGAAACACTTGTTTCACTTTCACCACATGTGGTACTGTGCCATGCCCACGACCATGACACTTATTACTCTTGAACACTACGTTATTTCAAGGAGTGCAACTTCATATTTTACACCTTGATTTTAGCAAACAGTTGATACAGCGACCGAGCAAAGTGAAATCCAGCAACCAAGGCTCGATGGCGACCTGAAGTAAGAAATTCTCACATGCCAGTATTAACTCAAGCTACTAAGCGAAGATCATGCCCCTAGATAAGTGACATTCTTACGTTTCCAACACCAAACTAGCTCAAAGTCGCTCAGATCTAACTACATTGCACTTTGCTCTCAGATTTCTAAGCTCCAAAGAGATTCAAGAATATCGCCTTCTTATTCCGTCTCCTTGTTCACGGGACAGTGCTGTTTATCCCTTCCACTTGGACACCATCGGCAGAGTATTCAGCTATTTCCCTCCAATGGCAGGGGGTGTGAGGGGAGGCAAGCGTGGGTGCGCTCTCAAGCTCGCTCAGCTCGGCACAGCCAGTTCCATCAAGTGCTGGAAATCAGCAAATTTGTTTGGGAACTTCCTGCAAATATCATTTATCTGAGAGAGCGATAAAGATGTTGAGCCGTTTTGAAATACATAAAGTATTCCGGATTCTCTACCCCCAGGTAAATTTATGTGAGGGCATTTTTGTACAGCCTGTTTGCTGTTCAGAATCCATCTTCACTGCAATCCTGCAGAAAGGCTTTTGTAACAGCAACATCGGTTTCTATGCTGCAATCGGGCAGCAGTAAACAACTGTCCCAGACGAAGAGAATGCAACTCAAACCCTCAGTCACTGAGAGTCATCCCCACGGCCCTGAGCTACGGGGCTGCAGACAGTCTAACGCGGAAGGGAGAGTTAAAATGAAACATTGTTTCACCATCAGCCACTCTGTCCCAGAGACAGGAGGAGGGACAGCATCAATGTGTGATGTCACTCACGCGCCGGCAGAAGCTGTTCAGCCAATCGAGTCCATGGCGACGCTCTGATGCTTGTATATCTCTGTGGTTATTCATAATTGGCCAACTATGTTATAATAATGCGGAATTGTGTCAGTATCATAATGCTGTCTCCAACAAGTTGATCCAATTGTCATTCACGGCTTTTCATTTCACGGGGAGGACACAGCTGCTCGAACCAGCATAGGGAGTAACTGTAGGACGTCATGCGCATAGAGCACTCTACAATTGATATACCTCACCTTCACCAGTTTATTCCCAGCTCTGGCAAATGATTTTGCGAATCAGATCAGAGCAGACCGACAGAGAACAGGGAAAGAGCTTCCAGACCTTCACAAGTGTGTTTCCTCACCTGTGTAAATTTGACGGGTGTATCAGTACGAAATATTCATTTCAGACACATTGAGTGAAAGGAAGCAGAAAGTGAAACAACATGCAATACGTAGAATGGAGCTATGTTACATAGGAACACTGGCGGGGACAGTACACACACTGAAACCTGGAATTGTCAACGAGCAGAGGATGTTTTCAATCCATTAATTTCGGAGCTATGAGCCCAATACGCTCCCGCTGGGCCGCTCTGCTATCGCTGACCACAGCAGTTTCCCGCAGTCTTCAGCTGTTCGTCTGGCGTGTGGCATGGCAATCAGTGTCGTGGGAGAGAAACGTGAACGCGCTCTTCAGCTCCATATCAAACACGGGTTTTGGGGATCGGGTGAGGCGGCTGGAGGGACTGGGAGTTATGCAAATTCTGGAAAGCTTTACGAAAGGGAGATCGTGCATGCACAGGAACCCATCTTCTTTTGAGAACCTTGTGCAAAGAACGCCATCTGAAACAGATGAAACATTCTGAAGCAGAACTGCAGGGAAAGAGAGAGTGTCTCCCAGTCATCGGGAACTGTGTCTGTGTCCTCCTCGAAGTTACAGCGAGAGCTCTGCTGCCTGAATCAGCATGGGATGTTGCTGCAGCATATCCTGTCGCTCATGCACACTCCACCCGATATGTATAAGCTTTATCACGTTACCCCAAGATCAGAGAATAAATTTCACAGCTCACATCATCCCAGAGTGACAGGGAACAGAATAAATCGTTTCAGACCATCATCTGTACACCCCTGGGAAGAAAACGGATGTCGGAGTGCAGACAATCTCGACTAGTGCTGCTGCTGTTGTCTATGTGACAACAAGAGCAGGTACCAGGAAATGTTTATCTTGCTTCTTCAAACAGGCGTGAAAATTTGCAGAGCATAGACACATCTACCTGCTCTTCGTGAAATGATGAACAGCAGAGTACAGTTCACAGAGTAGGGTCAGCCCTCTGGGTTATGGGCTCAGCACTCTCCAACTGTGACCCTCTGCTCACAGGATTTGAACACAAACAAATGACTCAGTGACAAAATCTGTTGAAACGGATTCTGTGAGGAATTGAAAGCGATGGAATGAAAAGCCGATTGAGAGCGGGATGTAACATTATCTGTGAAGGGATTGTTTTCCTGACTGGAGGAGAGTGCGCAGTGCTGTTTCCATGGGTCAATATCAAGTTAGATAGATTGAAACAACGCGGATGCCATTGTCGGGAGCCCTGTCGCTTAGACACACTGCAACTTTTGTACAATGGTGCAAAAGCACGGACCTTTTCTGTAGAGGGGACAACTTCAAAATCGTTCCTGCAGCAGAACTCACAAATGGGTGAAATAACAAAGCAACCACAGAAATTGGTGTTACGTGAGGGGGTAAACCCCTCTGCAAATGTAAACCGACAACACAGAAAGGATTCACCCCGTACTGTATTCTGTTAAAATGCAAGAGGCAAAGAACTATTCCAAAAATCACTATTTAAAGTTCAAAATAACAACTTTATTGTTCTTTTTAACATTTGACAGAGAATAATCAACTTATAACTACTTACTACTCATTTATCTAAACCTTGTGCTCTACAATACCTTCCCCAACACCGACCCCATTAACATTTACAAACAAAATCAATTTACAAACCAACTTCTTCTCTTCGTATCTTTCTCTGTAGATTTTTTTCTCCAGGTCGATGTTAATGCTTCTTTTTTATGCAATCTATTTCTCCAGATAGGCACCTCTTGGAGATTTTACTAACATCTTACATTAGTTGATCTTTTAGCTGCTCTCTTTGCTGTTCTTTGCCGCTCTGGATAACTGTTCCAAATATCCGTTATTTGTCTCACAAAACGTCGGATCGTTTCATTGGTTTTAACATTGCAAAAATACCACATTCAAACTTGATTGGGGCATAATTGAAACTGATTGTCCGAATTCGCATTTGTTTTTGTATCCATGTAACACAGCTCGTGGTTGTTTCGACCTAATGTTATGTTGTTACCTTGTTCTGGACTCCTTGTGCTAGCCAGACGTTTCAGCACCATTAAAAGTACATTATACCCACAACTTCATTACACTGGCATTTGCCAAGACAGTCTATTTCGCTCAAAATCACTCTCTGTCAAACTCATGTGCCTGAGATTTGAACAATCTCTAGTCTATGTTAATTAAAACTGCCCTATTCTCATAACCTTAGATTTAACACACCCGGTTATGTATGACTTAAAATATTAATTGATTCCTCACTGTGTTACTTCAACACACGTTGAAAAGAAATAAAAATGAGAACAAGTCACCTGTGTGACTGCGATTTGACCCAATGTTGCTGCAGCCAACCGATTCAGCTGTAAGTAAAATAGCCCACATCTTTCCTGTGCCAGTAATGAGACTGCATAGCATAATTGGTAAGTTTTAATGAGTTGAATTAGATCCAGCATCATTTCTCAGGACGACATTTACTGGGATATAAAGACGTGATGAAATGGACAGTGGTTGGGGTGTGGAGTATAGTTAGAAACGATATGGCCAGAGTTCCCTTAATACAAAATCGTTAGAGATGACGGAAATGAGGTTTACTGGGAGATAAAGCCACGAGAAAAGAAAAGAAGGGATTTAATTGGATGGTGGAATAGACGACCAATCACGCGACACAAATCAGGAATGACTGATTTGTGTTCGAATGGAGCTTCTCCAGCTGATGTGTGGTTGGAAAGGATAAATAGAAGGGAAATTCCCTCGTTCCGGTGAATGTATAACTAAAGGTTAGAGCTTCAATATCAGTGAGGAACGA
>NW_025214509.1:23925-28615 GCF_004010195.1 Chiloscyllium plagiosum | reverse complement strand
TTCGAGCATCAGGTTCAGGAAATGGGACATAGAAAAACGTTGTGCAAAATAGACTTGATTGAAAACTGGGTTTCTGTGGGTCGCTGCATTGTTTACAGACAATGTTATATTATCGCTGTCACAGGACTTCTCATTCGGTCGGCTTCAGTTTGGTACAGAATTCGATTCAACAACACTTCACGATCTTCCTTCTGCATGTTCCTACAGACAACAAGAAATATACTGCACTCATCATCAATGTTCAACATGGTTACATCCAAGGACATTTTGCACAGTTTTCATGAATACTGAAGATATAAGAATGTTATGCAAGAGTAAATTGAATTTCAGTTTAAATTGTAAAGTGATAAAAATCCAGAGAAAGATCCAGAATGTCCGAAATTCATGATTATTACCGTGGCCAGAATTCTAGCCAGGCAAAGGGGAAATCTGTCCCTGAAACCCCAATATCAACACGGCCGTTCGCTCCATGTGTCCAGTTGTAAACCTGTGTGAAGGAGCATGCAGTCTGATAGAGCGCCTGGGAGAATCCTCCACTGTCTGATCTAAAGCTACAACAGGAGCTGTGTATTCCAGCTGTGAGTGCGGTGGGATAAAGTGGAGGACCTTGGTATTCCGTGGTGTCGGTTCACAGTGTCCTCATCATGTTATTGTTTAAAACCCTCTGTCAGAATAGGAGGGGGCCATTTCACCCGCAAGCGCTACCCCGCCATTTGATATCATTATGGCTGAGCGAACACATCAATGTCTTTTCCCAGCCCATCCACATCAACCTGTCGCCCAAAGGCGAAAAGACACTGAATAAACCGAAAAACTCTGTGCAACCGTGGGAGGGAAATGTGTTTAGAGACAGTGGGCTTCAGCAGTTGGTCTTGTGAATGAGCAGCGTATTCTGGACTGATCATATTTCAAATGAATGCGATACCCTCAAAACTCACCACCAAGAAGGTGAGGAATCTTCTCTGGTCAGTAGCAGGGATGAGAATTCTAGACGATGGAAACTGATGATGAATCAGCAGAACAATCATTGATTCAGCTGAAATCTGAACTAAACTCCGATTCTGCTGGGACTCAAACCCACAAACTTTGAATCACAATCTTAACAATGCAGTAGAAGTCCAACAAGACTTTCATTGTGCCACAGAGGTGAGCTAGCCTACATTTTACTGCACCCAACGTTACGGTGTTCAAGTCTTTCATCAAACATCTATTTATCCTCGCCCCACTTTCCAGTACCTGGTCCTTATCCGTACATGCTCTAGCTCCTCAAGTGTTTGGCTAAATACTCCTGAAGTGTTCTGAGGGCTCTTAGATTTGCCATACGTTCACACAGTGAGTTCCAGACAAACGACACTCTCAGGATGCAAACGTTCTTCCTAAATCTTTTCTGAACATCCTATCTCTCGCGTTTCATCTATATCCCTGGTTATTAACCCTTCCCATTAGAATTGTATTCCTATCACACGTATCTATTCCCTCTCTGTGCACGTTAAGCAATTCCTCTCTCAGATTTCCCCGGTCTCAGATTAAGAGCCCCAATAGAGCTCAACTATCTTTGCAGTGACGAGAGTGTCGTGCTTTAAAAAAAGCACAGCAGGTCAGGCAGCATCCGAGGAGCAGGAGAATCGATGTTTCGGGCAAAAGCCATTCGTCAGGAATGAGACTTTTGTGTGGGGTTTGAGGGAGGGAAATGGGGTTGGTAGTCAGGTAGCTGGGAAAGCGATAAGTGGATGAAGTTGAGGGAGAAGGTTGTAGTTCAGAGGGGGATTGATGGCAGGGTCCAGAGAGCAGTGCCGAGTTGGAGGCTTTGGACTGGGATAATGTGGGGCGAGGTGAAACGAGGAAGCTGTTGAAATACACATTTATCCCTGTGGTTGTAGGGTCCTAAGGTGGAATATTAGACGTTCTTCCTCCAGGCATAGGCTGGTAATGGAATGGCGGTGGCTTGTGCCCGAAGCATCGATTCTCCTGCTCCTCAGATGCTGTCAGACGTGCTAGCTCTTCCAGTACTACACTGTGGACTCTGAGCTCCAGCACCTGTAGCCCTCACTTTCGCTTAACTCTTCAGGGGAAATGGTCGAGCTCAGACACCACCTTGGTAAATCTCCTCTGACCACCCTCCCGTGCAAACACACGTTTCCTGAAGGCTGGCGATCAGAACAGAACAAAATTATCCCAAGAAAAGCAGAAATATCTGAACAAAATCAGCAGGTCTAGTGGATCTGAGGAGAGATTTTCGAGCCAAACGATCGGCCTTTGGAACGAATGGTATGTGGAGGTGGGCAGGATCTAAAATGATTGAACTCAAAGTTAGATACTGAAGATTGTATGGTCACTCAGTAGGAAATTACGTGCTGCTCTTCCAACTCCCGCTGTGCTATGCGGGAGCGCTGCAGCACACCAAACTGACATCGAGGCATGGGAACACAGTGGGATGTTGCAGTGACAGGAAACTGGAAGCTCAGGGTCTTAGTTTGCTTTCCAACAAAACGTAGGTGTACTCATGTTTGTCACCCGCTTTGTTTTTCTCTCCACAGTCTCGATAAGACCACATTCTGAGCAGGAAATGCAGTTTGCTAAATTGAGTGATGGGCAGATAAATCAGTGGAACCTTACACAGTAATGGGAGACATCAGCATTACACCTTCTGGGATTTCGTGTCATGGTGCCAAATGGGGACTTGCTGGGCGTCAAGGAAGATTAGATGATGGTGTACAGAGAGTAATTGTCCTGCATAGTGCCGGTATTCAGTGGTGTGGGCCAGTGGGGAAAGGGCAGTAGAATGTACATCTTCCTGAGCTACCTGCTATAAGTAAACACCTTACTACGGAGCAAAAGTATCAAATGATTTTCATTTCAACAACAGCACCAGGTACAGCTAGAGAAGTTACGTGTTTGCACTGTCACTGTCACCCTGTCACCCCGAGAGCAGTAGCACTCCCCCACGCTGATTCAGACAGCACAGTTCTTCCTGTGACATGTCCCTTCGAGAATGGAACGACAGGTATCAATAATCCGTACTTGGAATGGATTGCTCAATTGTTATTGAGCAATCTGTATTGCTCAATAACAACTGCTTAACTATCCTAACTCCTTTTCAAATCACTTGACCCACATCCTTGTATGTCTTGGCATCATAAATTCACATTTGAATACTTCGGAAAGTTATGTGGATTTCTGCCTCTCCGACACTTGCATTTCAATCACCCACTGTTTGAAAACGTTTTTCCACGCATTCACTCTAATCTTTCCGCCTCTGACCTTAAATAGATGGCCTCCCGTGATTGAAATCTCCATCAAAGCGAAACATATATTTCAGTCTACGCTATTCATATCCCTCAGTACTTTGTACATCTTAATCATGCCCCTCTCAATCTCCTCTTCTCTCAGAAAAACAACTCCAGTTTGTCCAATCTCTCTTCTTCAGCCAGAGAATATCCTGGCAAATCTCCTCTGCATAACTACACAGAATAGTCTCGCTAGAACCGATTGGACAAGTGAAATAAATGATGCGAAAGTCGACAGAAACTGGTGTTTTTTGAATAAAGTTTATTTTCCTCAATGCATCCCTGTGCACTTTTCCTGAGCCTGATATTTCAATAATCGCTGGTCCATGACAGTAAAAGCTGCGCCATGTGGATTGAGCTCACAACTGCGGTATCGAAATGGATCAACTAGTTTGAACGTCCCGATGTTAAGACTTGGGCATGGTCACGCAGCAACATTGAGCGCAGCTGCACAGGCCTAACGAGATCAATGTGAAAGTGATTGTAAGGGAAATGGGAGGGGGAACTTAAAGGAGGTATGTGTTTGCTGGAGGGAGGGAATTATCCGAGAATGGTGAGTCTGGATCCAGTTTATGACTCGCAGAGATGTGTGATAGAGAGGTTTGAAGGAAAAAAATATAATCTCAAAGAATGCTTTCATGTAAAATCAACTGATTCCTTTCTGTGTTTCTTCAGCATTCATCACAAGGAGTAAAATGCAGTGACTCGGATTAGAACGATCTTACTGCGGCCACAATGCAGAATATTTTAACATTCAAACCACCACTAAGTCATGCAAAGACCCGCGTTTAAAAATAGCAATAATTACAGTGACAGAGGATGCGTTAGGAAGAGAAGCAGATACACAGCAGAATATTACGTGAACGACTGCAGACATGTGGGAATTCAGAATTAGCTGAATCTTTAAATTCAATATCACCAGACGCTGTGGTGGTTCCATCGAGTACTGCATGTTGAAGACTGAGTTTGATAGATTTCTAGGCAAAAAAAAGGTTCAAGGGTTGGTGCGGGATATTGGTGCAATGTATGTTTCAATGACAAGGTGTTATTAACTATGTGTTAATAACAGTTTCTTCACCAACTTCCCCACACAAGGAAGTACACATTGCTGCAGTCAGGCACATCACTCCAGTTCCTGGAACCAGAATCAGACAAACTTTGTGGCACAGCCGCGAATACCAAAGTGGAAGTGGTAGTGGAAAAAGTGAGGACTGCAGATGCTGGAGATCAGAGCTTAAAAATGTGTTGCTGGAAAAGCGCAGCAGGTCAGGCAAAATCCAAGGAGCAGGAGAGTCGACGTTTCGGGCATGGGCCCTTCTTCAGGAGTGAGGAGAGTGTGCCAAGCAGGCTAAAATAAAAGGTAGGGAGGAGGGACTTGGGGGAGGGGCGTTGAAATTCGATAG